>NC_057804.1:202112150-202120933 GCF_018294505.1 Triticum aestivum | reverse complement strand
GATCGGCTTCAGTTAGCAGCAGTAGCGAAGGAATCGCTTGAATGGTTTCAGTTATCAGCCATCGATCGATCGCTCGGGTTCAGTAACGCGTGCGTAGCCTGCAGTGCAATCACTCGGGTTCAGTTAGAGCCCAACGCCTCGCTCGGTTTCATTTAGAGCCAACGCCTCGCACACGCGCGTACATGTACGAGAGAAACACACATCGCTCGGCCCCCGACCACCCACCGTAACCGGGAACTCCCCGAAATTTTCCTCGCCCTCACTTCTACCACGGTTTTTTCCGTGATGGATGGCCCAAAGAATATCATGCAGCTGCGTCTCCGGCCCGCCCAGGACGAAAAGCCCATTTTCTGTCATGATTTTTTGTCATAGAAGTAGGAGCCCACCACATCTATGATGATACCGGGTTTTGTCATAATTATCGTCATAGAAGTGTCATATGTATGACAAAAAAAAATTTCTTCGGCCCAAATTGTCACGGATGTGTCTTTTTTTTGTAGTGCAATATGAAGAATGTGCCACTATACTGCGACAATGAGAGTGCTATCAAGATTGCTCACAACCCAGTTCAGCACACAAAGACAAAGCACATCCAGATTCGTCATCATTTTCTTCGGGACCATGTGTTAAAGGGCGACATCGCCATCGACCATGCAAATACTGAAGACGAGCTGGACGATATCTTCACAAAGCCCTTGGATGAGAAGAGATTTAGCAAGTTGCAGTGTCAGCTAAATATCTTAGAATCCTCAAATGTTCTTTCAAAAGGACACACCTCCTAATACTTATGCAAAATTGATAACTTAGATGTGCAACACACGAAGTAACGTTTTTCTTCAATCAATGAAGACTAACCCTCTAAGTGTGAATAAATTAATGAAGAATTTGATTCTCAGAACCCTACGACAATTGTACGTGGTGTTTGAAATCATCATTCTTATACGGTTGGTTACACCACCACCCAAAGTTGAAAATCTTCAATTTGAGTTTTTCTTTATTTTTTAAATTCCTCATTGTTCAATTTCTTCAACTTTGCATTGTCTTCACTCTTTCTGTCGTTATTCTTCATTGACTATATATATATATACTTGAGTTTTAAGTCCTCTACAACATTCACTAATTGCTAATTCTTCAAGTTGCTTTTTCTGCTAAGTGAATGTGATTGGAACCTTCCCCCTCTATGCTAAACTCAACCCAGTATGCTCATAGCTTCATGTTCCTTCTATTTGAAACACGTTCAAAATCTTCACTGTGGCCTTGTCAGCTGAAGAATTTGCGAACGAAACATTAAAATTTTCTTATCTGAATTTTCGGCTTTTGCCGCTCAAACCGTTCCACATCCCATGATAAGATTTATCTATTCACCCACGATCTCACACGATCTCCACCACACTGTACGTGGTTGACACATGTCGCTAGGATGATGTGACGCCCCCGATTCAATCATACACTAATCATGCATGCAAATGTGTACGATCAACATCAGGGACTCACGGGAAGATATCACAACACAACTCTAAAACATAAATAAGTCATACAAGCATCATAATACAAGCCAGGGGCCTCGAGGGCTCGAATACAAGTGCTCGATCATAGACGAGTCAGCGGAAGCAACAATATCTGAGTACAGACATAAGTTAAACAGTTTTCCTTAAGAAGGCTAGCACAAACTGGGATATAGATCGAGAGAGGCGCAGGCCTCCTGCCTGGGATCCTCCTAACTACTCCTGGTCGTCGTCAACAGGCTGCACGTAGTAGTAGGCACCTCCAGTGTAGTACGAGTCGTCGTCGACGGTGGCGTCTGGCTCCTGGACTCCAGCATCTGGTTGCGACAACCAGAAAGAAAGAAAAGGGGGAAAAGGGGGGAGAAAGCAACCGTGAGTACTCATCCAAAGTACTCGCAAGAAAGGAACTACACTACATATGCATGGGTATATGTGTAAGGAGGCCATATCAATGGACTGAACTGCAGAATGCCAGAATAAGAGGGGGATAGCTAGTCCTATCGAAGACTACGCTTCTGGCAGCCTCCGTCTTGCAGCATGTAGAAGAGAGTAGATTGAAGTCCTCCAAGTAGCATCACATAGCATAACCCTACCCGGCGATCCTCTCCTCGTCGCCCTGTTAGAGAGCGATCACCGAGTTGTATCTGGCACTTGGAATGGTGTGTTTTATTAAGTATCCGGTTTTAGTTGTCATAAGGTCAAGGTACAACTCCAAGTCGTCCTGTTACCGAAGATCATGACTATTCGAATAGATTAACTTCCCTGCAGGGGTGCACCACATAACCCAACACGCTCGATCCCATTTGGCCGGACACACTTTCCTGGGTCATGCCCGGCCTCGGAAGATCAACACGTCGCAGCCCCACCTAGGCACAACAGAGAGGTCAGCACGCCGGTCTAAACCGAAGCGCACAGGGGTCTGGGCCCATCGCCCTTAGCCCACCTGCACGTTCCGTGGGCGGCCGGAAGAAGACCTAGCAACCGCCATTACAAAGGAAGTCACGTTACGTGGTCCAATCTGGCGCGCGCCGCTCAGTCGCTGACGTTACGAAGGCTTCGGCTGATACCACAACGCCGAGTGCCCATAACTGTTCCCGCGTAGTTGGTTAGTGTGTATAGGCCAGTAGCCAGACTCAGATCAAATACCAAGATCTCGTTAAGCGTGTTAAGTATCCGCGAACGCCGAACAGGGCCAGGCCAACCTGTCTTCTAGGTGGTCTCAACCTTCCCTGTCGCTCCGCCACAAAGTAACAGTCGGGGGCCGTCGAGAACCCAGGCCCACCTCTACCGGGATTGAGCCACCTGTCCTTTCAGCCCCCTCATCAGAATCACTTGCGGGTACTCATCGAGCTGACCCGACTTTAGTCACCATCTGTATAGTATGTATGTATGTATAGTATATACTCTTGATCACCTCCCGAGTTATCACGGCCCAATAGTATAGCAAGGCAGACTGACAAGAATGTAGGGCTGATGATGATAAACTAGCATCCTATACTAAGTATTTAGGATTGCAGGTAAGGTATCAACAGATGTATCAACAATGTCAGGCTATGCATCAGAATAGGATTAACGGAAAGCAGTAACATGCTACACTACTCTAATGCAAGCAGTATAGTGGAGAATAGGCGATATCTGGTGATCAAGGGGGGGCTTGCCTGGTTGCTCTGGCAAGAAGGAGGGGTCGTCAACACCGTAGTCGTACTGGGTAGCAGCGGCGTCGGTCTCGGTGTCTAGCGAGAGAAGAGAGGGAAGAAACAATAAATATAATGCAAACAAATGCATGACGATGCATGACATGACAAAGCGCGGTGCTAGGTGTGCCATAACGCGGTAGGTGGTTGTACCAGTGAAGGGGGGGGGGCATCCGGGAAATTATTCCCGGTGTTTCGCGTTTTCGGACAGATGAACCGAAGGTGAAATGTTGCAGGTTTGCTATGCTAGGGATGTGTGGCGGACGAATAGGCTGCGTATCCGGATTCGTCTTGTTGTTCTGAGCAACTTTCATCTACAAAACATTTTCATCCGAGTTACGATTTATTTTATATTCATTTCTAAAGATTTAAACCAATTTATAAACTATTAATATTAATTTAATCTGAAAATGGCATTACTGCATCAGCATGATGTCAGGACCCCGACTCGATGCCACATCGATCTAGCCGGTAACACCTCATATCTCTTTGCGGCCTCACGCACGGTATCCCCACGGGTGTCGCCTTACCTTTGCCCGGGACCGTTTGCGCCTTTTGGCTCACGTATATGATAGTGTCGCTAGCATCCATATGATAAGGAGCCCGGGCTGACATGACTAGTCGTAAACCCAAAGTGGCACAGACTTACAGGTACAGGCATCCATGCCCAGCTTCGAACGTGTCGGTCATCAGCAAGTGGGTCCGGGCTGTAGCACTGGGCTAGCAGGACTCCGGTAAACCGGGCTGTAGCGGGCTAACAGGACTCCGGTACTCAAAGCGTGACATTTCCCCGAAGGGACAGACACAGGAACGAAGAAGGACACATGCCGGCCAGCCTAAGTGTTCCAGAGCAGTAGCAAGCTACCATGGCTCAGCGGTAACACTAGGAGACATTTCCCGGTAAGAGAGGCTACTAAAGATAAACAACTAGATGGTCAGATCCCACACATACCAAGCATTTCAATCATACACACAATATGCTCGATATGTGCAAATACAACGAAGCATCACAACATGACTCTACGACACAAGTACTTTATTTAAGGCTCAGGGAGCCATACATAACATACACAAAGGTACGGGTCTCACGACCCAACATTCAAGTCATACAGTCATACAAACCAGCAGCGGAAGTAACTTGTCTGAGTACAGACAACTAGTAAAATAAAAGAGGCTTGGAAAGCCTAGCTATACTACATGGTCCTTCACAAGCTCAGGGTCACCACCTGGGTCTTTAGCCTACTCGTTGATGTCAACGTCTACATAGAACCCATCAGAAGGGGTTGCAGCGTCTTCTGTAAAAATGTAAATTATAGCAACATGAGTACAAAGGTACTCAGCAAGACTTACATCAGATCCTACATACATGCATAGTATCAAGAAGGGTTGGTGGAGTTATTGCAGCAAGCCAGCTTTGACTCTTGGCTAGACTATCCTACGATACTCCAACTTGAATTGGTTTTGCGCACACGAGTCCACTACTCACCAATTCAATACGCTACCGAGGATTCGCCTCCGTCTTCCTACGGAAGAGCCATCCTCGGCACTCACACTTATCTTGAGGCTTTTAATAGTTTCCATTTACTTGTCTATGAGCTGTATAGGCAACCAAGTAGTCCTTTACCGCGGACGCGGCTATTCGAATAGATCATGATAACCCTGCAGGGGTGTACTTCTTCATACACGCTCTCACCACTTACCGCCGTTTACACGACATGTACTCGGCTACCTTCAAGCGGAAGCTCAACATGGGTGTCGGCCATGACCTACCTAATCACCTAAGCCTCTAGTCCAGGTTTATCGCCTATTCAGGTTCCATCCGCAGGGAGTCCGGCCGAGGTTTCCCATACGGCCCCGAACGATGTGAACAGGGTTCCCGAGATACCTAACGGGTATTCGGTACACCCGGCCACGTACCTACCGCATCACAGCCCACCCCTACGGTCAGCGCTGTCCACGGCCTCCAGTAGGCTACAAACACCAGAAACTACTTGCAACTCCTGGACGGAGAACTAGGGTGAATAAGAAGCCGAGAGGGTCCATTGGTTTCGGGCCCAATGCATGGTAGTAGCTGATTCTTAAATCACACATACAAATCTCAGTGCTTAAGGTCGGCTTCAATGAAACAACCCACCATGTACTCCTACATGGCCTCTCATCGATACCTTTACCAAATCGTGTTCACCACACCACTCTCATTACCGACATAATCATTTCACTCTAGCCCATCACCCAGATGAACCAGACCTGACACGACTCTAAGCATAGTAGGCATAGCAAGGTAGGAACAACACATACATATGGCTCAATCAACTCCTACACATGCTAGTGGGTTTCATCTAGTTACTGTGGCAATGACAGGTCATGCAGAGGAAATGGGTTCAACTACCGTAGCACACAGCAGTTTGAAACGCGTTGTCTTAATGCAGTAAAAGAGAGCAGGAGCGAGAACATGGGATTGTATCGATATGATCAAATGGTTGGTTGCTTGCCTGATGGTTCGATGCACTGATACGGTTCTTCATTAGGGTAATCACGGTACTCCTTGGAGGCAGAACCTGTCGCAAAGGACACCGATACACAACCATCACCAAACAATGTGCAACAATATGATGCATGCATGAAACATGGCAATATGAGTGTGTTGGGCTAATGCAACTAAAACCAGAAGGGTTTGAACAAATTTGAATCAAAGATTCAAATTTCAAACTCAAACATGGCCTTTTAAAGTGCTTTTCCTTATTCTGCTTAAAACATCAATTTAGCTTGCTTGATCATGCATGAAAATAGTACAGATGGATAGATTGGATTTTTCTGATCATTTTTCATATATAATTTGTCCAATTTGGAGTTACAGATTAAAAGTTATGAATTTTTGAAGTTTAAATAATATTCTGGAATTTCCTGATTTAAATTAAATCCAGAAATATATATATTGCGCCAGCATGACGTCAGTGGTCAACTGCGGCTGGCTGGGGTCAAACCTGACGTGTGGGGGCCACACGTCAGTGACAGGGGGGTTTAACAGGGTTAAATTAATCCTAATTAGGAATTAGTGGCGCTGGGGCCCACTGGTCAGTGTCAGGGGGGGTAGTTAGTTTAACTAATTCGGTTAGTGCTAATCCTAATTAGCTACAGGGCTGGGCCCACATGTCAGGGACACAGGGGGGTTCCTGCCGTGGTCAAGGTGGGTCAAACCCACCGGCGACATGACGCCGGCGAGGCCCGAGACGGCGGCGCGATGCGGAAACGCGCTACAAGGCACGAGCGAGGCCGTGCTTGGGCTCGTTGGAGAGCCCTTGCTCCCGCGCGTCGAACGGTGGTGGTGGCCGTGCCTGTGGTGGCCGGTACCGACGACGGCGAGCTCGTGAGCGGTGGCCGGAGTTCGGGTGCGGTCGGAATCGGCGTTGCAGGGCGTTAGGGGAGGTGTTGGTGCGTGCTACGTGCTCCTGGTGAGGTGTGGAGCACGATGGTGTGCTCGGCTTCGAGCTACAACGGCTCCAGCCACGGCGGCGACGAGGCACGGCGGCGGCGAGCTTCGGAGCTCAAGGGGGCGGCAGCTACAGGATGCTAGGGATGACGAGGCAAGGGGGAATCGGGTCAGTGGCTCACCGCGGAGCTGCAGGGATGGTTAGCGGGCTCGGGGACGTCCGGTAGCTCTCGATTCGACGGCGACGATCTCCGGTGGCCGAGGAGGGGAACGGCGACGTTGGCGGCGATGCAGGGCTTCTGGAGACCCGTGGATCGGTGGGGAGGAAGAGGGGGTCGAGGCGGAGCTCCTGAGCTCAGCGGATGGGCGAGGGGTGGCCGGTGACGGCTGCTATGGCGAACGGCGGCGATGGTGGTGTTCGGCCGTGAGAGAGAGAGCGAGGGAGAGGAGGGAAGAACCGAGGGAGAGTGAGAGAGAGTAGGGGAGGGGGCGTGGCGTCGTCCGGGGCATCGAGAGGAGGAGGGGAGGGCAGGCAGGCAGGCGAGCAGGTGGTGTGGCGCGGTGGCGCGCGCGCGCGCCGGCCACACTCCCCTCCCTCTGTCGAGGACGAAGACGACAGAGGAGGGAGGCGGGCTGGGCCGCCTGCTGGCTGGGCCGGCCAGCTGGCTGGGCTGCACAGGGAGGAGCCCAGGTAAGCTCCTCCTTTTATTTATTTTTCTTTTTCTAATTTCTGACATTTGTTTTGATTTAAATAAAATATTAAATCATTTATTTACCTTATGCCAATTTTTGCAGGAGCTAGATATATTATTCCAGAGCTCCTTTATAATTGGCATAATATTTGGACTTATATTAATATATATAAATAATATATTTCCAATGCAAATATTTATGCATTAATTCCAAATGCCCAAAATAAATACCTATGAGCTCTTAAAAATATTGGTTTGATTTTTATCTCTTTCCAATATTTTCAGAGAGCAACATGAGCATTTTCTTGGACCCTTTTGGAGAAATTTTTATTTGGATCATTTTCAAAAATGATTCTGAGGGTTTCACAGATCCCCATTTCAAATTAAATGGAAAATTTAAACATGATGCACACACTCTGATGCATGACTAGCTAGGGTGTGACACATGATGTCATCAGTCAACAGATGTGTTGACTAGGTCAAGCTGACGTGTGGGTCCCACATATCATTGACTGTTTATTTAATTAAGTTAATTAGTTAATTAGGTTAATTAATTTTAATTAGTTACTTTAGACAGAATTAATTAAGTTAATTAGTTAGTTAGTTAATTAATTAATATTCTCTTTTTTTAACGTTCCAGGGGGCTGGACCCCACATGTCATTGGGCCAGCAGGGCCATAGCGGGTTCGGGTGTGTTTTCAGGCAGCGGGCGATGCGGGCGTCGGGCACCATCCCGCCCGGCAGGCCACAGTGGGGCTTGTGCGCGCGGTCGTTAACGGAGGAGCGCAGGCGGCCAGCTCGCAACGCGTCGGGGGGGGGGGAGGAACGGCAGGGCGTGGCCCGGAAGTGGCCGCCCTGGTGAGCGCGGGGTGCCGCGGGCGAAGCAGGGGAGCAGGGGCGACGGAGGGCAGCAGCGATGTGAGCGGCTGCGACGGGTGGAGCTGCCGAGGCGTGGGCGCGTGGGTCGCGTGGCCGGGCACGCACGCTGGGTGCGGCCAGCATGGGGTGACCGCGGTCGGGGCGCATTCAGACGGTGAGCGGCGATGGGGAGAGACGCTATGAGAGGGCAGAGGAGAAGGGAAGGGTGGTGGCTCACTGGGCCCTGCAGGTGTGCGAGAGTGAGCTCGGGGAGGTCTGACGACGAAGAGGACGACGGCGTCCGACGAGGCATAGGAGCTCCGGTCGTGGAGAAGGGGGAAGACGGGCGGTGATGGCGGTGGGCGTCGAGGCGCCGGCGAGGTGCGACGGGGTCGGGGTCGGTGATGAGGCGAGGTCGCGGCATCAGGCGGGCGCCGCGCGGGGTAGAGGAGGGGGCGCAGAGGAGTCCCTGAGGGGCGGGCCAAGCCCGGCAGGCGGTGGCCTTAGCGGCGCGGTGACTTGCATCGGGCGCGGCCGTGCGGGAGGAGGGGATCGAGCAGGGGCACCCCTCCCCCAGGCACGAGGCGTGTGTGTGTGTGTGCGC
>NC_057804.1:202085683-202111804 GCF_018294505.1 Triticum aestivum | reverse complement strand
GCGTGTGGTGGCGGCGCCAGGAGGGGAGCGAGGGGAGAGATGGGGGTAGTGGGGATTTGGGTTACGGTGGGGGGGGTGAGGGAGGCCTTGTAGGCCAATGTGCGAGGGTGGGTCGGCAGGCCGCTCGGCCGCCTGGCCAACTGGGCCAGGTCCCAGTCGGGGAGGGGGGTATTACTATTGTTATTATTTTAGTATTTTTTTTCTACATTGTTCTATCTTTATTCTCATTTGTTTTGTTTTACAAAGTACAAACAAGAGCACCTAAATTAGTGTGACTAGTTTTACCACTGCCACAAAAGGTTTCACACCAAATTAAAATAGTTTAATATTTTATAAATTATAAAAGGCATTTAATTTATTGTATAAGCCACTATTTGATTCACAAAAGGGCATTTAAACTCATTACCAAATGTGGTTTTCAACATGACAATTACCTAGGGATTGTTTGCCACATTTTGAACATTTTAGTTTTTTATATTTGAAAACTTTTATTGTTTGACTTTAATTTGAATTTGAATTTGTTTCAGTTTTGAATTATCTAGAGTTTATCAATAGTAACTGTCGGTGTACTAGAATAGGGGTACCATAGTATCCCGAACTTGTGCACGGGCAGTTGCAGCGCCCCGCGGCAAGGCTTGCCGGGTGACCGCCAAGGTCCTCCGTGGTTCCTTTGGAGCCATTCAAGAACAAAGCATTTAAGCCAAGGAGACAAGGCCCCGGCAAGAGGAGCTTGCCGGGAAGGCCAATCAAGGCATCACAAGGAACTTGCCGCGACGCGCCGCGCGTCCCGGCAAGGCCCGGTGAGCGACAAGCTTCCGGGCGCGGCAAGACAACGACCGCGGCAAGGCGCTTGCTGCGGCAAGCGGCCACTCTGTACACACGCTCCAGCAAATCCACCAACGTGTCGCCCTGGGGGCCTTTCCAGGCGCGCGTGGCGAGAGGCTGTGCAGCCAGCGGTGCGTGGTGGCATGCGACGCTGACAAGATTGCCATCATGGCAAGCGGTGGCGCCCCTAACGGTCCTTTTCTGCACTGTTTGGGTGATGCGGACGGGCATTTAATGCCCTTGTCCCCTGCCATCAGGGTTAGGTAGGATGTACTGTGCAAGTAACTGTACCAACCACCCCTCTTTTTCCATTTTTACCCTTGCCTACGTTGCCACCTGTCGGTGACCCCTTGAGCATATAAAAGGAGGCCCATGCGCAACGTTGAAGAGGGTTCGAAACCAGAAAACACTCAGGCTCGGTCTCGTTAGCAGCTCGAGTGTACTATAGCACTCAGCGCTCCTGAGCAAGAACTCAATACAATCAGACAAGCAGCAGTAGGAGTATTATCTCTCGGGAGAGCTCCGAAGCTAGGTAAACTGCTCGTGTGCTTCGCCTCGATCCGCTCTTCGTGCGATCTCTGCCCCCCGCCGAACCGAAAGGGGCTCGGTCCGCCGGCCCCATAGGTGTTCGTGGATCAGTCTCCCCGACATCTTTGGCGTGCCAGGTAGGGGGCGTCGTGGTTGTGTGAACCTGATCCGGCGTTCACACGAGCCAGATCTTCTTCTTCATCGACATGCCACCGAAGAAGAAGACTTCGGCAGCAGCTGCTCCGTCCACGTCGATCCCACCACCACCGGAGCAAACGAGTGGTGGGGTAGACCCTGGCGGAAGAACGGACATCGACGAGGGAGCTCACGGCGCTACCAGGTCCAAGGACAAGGCTGCGCAGACCTCGGCATCCGTACATGTTCCGCGCCCATCTCAGGAGGCGCAGGACCGACAGTGTCATGGTACTCGCAGTACCATACGTTTGTGGTGCCAAGATCAAGCTGGTGGATCTCGGGGTGCTCAAGACTAGCATGCACGCCAACATGCTGGCACGAGCGAGACACGGTCGCCTGGACGGGATACTGCTCCTTCTAACATTGTTAGAAGTCCGAGCATATCCTGCTCCTCGCGCCGTTCGCCACTGCCGCCCACCACTCCAGCAGAAGCTTTGGCGCGAGCTCAACTGCTCCTGGATTACCCTCCAATGGAAGACAAGATCGATGAATGGAGGGCCACCATTCAGAGTCTCATCGGCTTCGCCAACGGCGACACTCCGCGGCAGCCAAGTACATCGAGGCCGCGGCAGGACTACCACGCACGAGCCGATGGCGACGAAACCGGTAAGGGTGCAACCACCATGCACTCTCCACCCCGAAGGCCAAGATTGCCGACTCGCCGGATCCACCTCGACAACGACTCCACTACATCATCGGATCCACGAGCTCGTCGCGATCAGCGCCAAGTTCTTCACGAACGACAGCAAGAAGGCGCTTGCACTCGCATCGAGCGCCAAAGAGAAGCGCGACGTCAATCCGACCAGCGCGCTGGGCCCTCTGTCGACATGCGTGCGCCAGGGGAACCAGGCGACTTGCCGTATGCGGTAGGTTGTCCTGCGTTCACTCGTGAGTTGCGGCAAGTCCAATACCCAGCACGAAGAATTTCAAGCCAGACGTGCCAGAAAAGTACGACGGCAAGTCGCATCCGTCGGAGTTCCTCAGCATCTACACCATCGCGGTGCAAGCTGCCGGGGGACGAGACGACAAGATCCTGGCCGACTACTTCCCGTTGGTGCTCAAGCCCAATGTCAGATCCTGGCTCATGCACTTGCCGGACAACTCCATATCCTCCTGGGAAGATCTATGCCATCAGTTTGTCGGCGCCTTTACAGGCGGCCACAAACCTCATGGCGAAGAGAGCGATCTTCATCTGCTTGCCCAGAAGGAAGGAGAGCCTCTCGGCAAGTACATTCAGATATTCAGCCGCGTGCAACACAACATCCCAGATGTCCACCCTGCCGCGGTAATCAGCGCGTTCCATCAGAACGTGCGAAACCGCAGGATGCGGGAGGAGATGGCGATGTGCAAGATCAGAGATGTCAGTGAGCTATATGCCCTGGCCGACAAGTGTGCACGTCCTGAGGAAGGGAGGAAACTCCCCGAAGAGAATGTAGGAGCAGGAGGATCTGATAGTGAGGAGACTGCCCCGGCAAGGAAAAACCGGCGGCGGAACAACAGAAAGAAGAAAGGCAAAGAGGTGCTAGTCGTTGAGCAGTCTGGCAAGAAAGCCAAAGCTTGTGGCTCCGACAAGGAGATTGCCGCAGGCACCCTCCACCAGGCTGTGGCGGTTGCCGACAAGCAGAACGACACCAACAAGCAGTACTGCAAGATCCACCGCACCAAGGGCCATGACCTCCAGAGCTGCAAGAAGGTAGAGCAGCTTGTAGAGCAGCAAAAGGCTCAATACGAGCGTCGCGACAAGGAGAAAGCCCAGGAAGGTGCTGGGGGAGCCGGCAAGAAACGTCCCGGCCGAGGAGGACGCCGCGGCAAGGCCAAGCAGCGGCAAGGAGACAGACCTCCCCGCGGCTGCGACAAGGATGAAGATGACGACGACGATGAAGATATGGATGATGACGAGACCGATGAGCAGGAGTTCCAGAAAGCCAAAGAGTTCCTGTGCGTTGACGGTGGTGCTTCTCTGCATACTTCACACCGCCAGCTCAAGCAGTGGGTGCGGGAAGTCAATGCAGCAGAACCACCCGTCGAGTCACGCAAGCCTCTGAAATGGTCCAGCACGCCTATCATCTTCGATATTGAGGACCACCCTGATCGCATAACTGTGGTCGGGTACTTGCCAATGTTGGTTTCACCAACTATCCGCAACCTCAAAGTCACTAAGATGCTAGTTGACGGCGGGGCCGGCTTGAACCTGATCTCCTCCTCGGTGCTCCAGAGACTCCAGATCCCTGATAGCGAGCTCGAAGAGACCGGCACATTCCAAGGAATCAATCCGGGAAGGAGCAGGCCGAAGGGAAAGATCACGTTGCCGGTAACATTTGGCAGCGAGTTGAACTTCAGGACTGAGAGGGTCACTTTTGACGTTGCTGATTTTCCATTACCTTACAATGGGATACTCGGCCGTCCAGCACTCGCCAAATTCATGGCAGCCTCTCACTATGCATAGAACATACTGAAGATGCCAGGCCCGATAAGTGTCATCTCTGTCCCTGGTGACAAGAAGGATGCTCTTATCTGCGCCGACAAGATCTACCGGGAAGCAGCAGCAGCAACAGATTGCAAATCACTTGCCGTTGAAGCTCCCAGGGCGAAGAAGAAGACCAAGTCCGGCAAGAGTTCTGATGCCCACTCCGGCAAGCGCACCTCTTCGGAGTGCTGCGCTACCGTCGAGGACGCACCATCGAGCTCCACCGACAAGTGTAAGAAGACAATGGCGGCTCCACTAGAGACCAAGAAGGTGTCCGCCAAGGAGGATGGCATAGGTGGTACCTTCACCATCAGCGCCACTCTCGACCCTAAATAGGAAAGCGCGCTCGTTGCTTTCCTACGGGCGAACGTCGACGTGTTTGCATGGCAACCGTCTGGCATCCCCGGTGTTCCCAGGAAAGTAATCGAGCACCATCTTGCCGTCTGTCCTCATGCGTGGCCCGTCAAGCAGAAAGTCAGGAAACAGGCAGTGGAGCGCCAAGAGTTCATCGCAGAAGAAATCAAGAAATTGGAAGCAGCATGCCTTGTCAGAGGAGGGCTCCATCCTACGTGGTTGGCCAATCCTGTAGTCGTGCGTAAGGCAAACGGGAAATGGAAGCTTTGTATCGACTTTACCGATGTTAATAAAGCTTGTCCCAAAGATCCATTTCCCTTGCCGCGCATAGACCAGATTGTTGACTCCACAGCCGGATGTGACTTGCTTTCATTTCTTGATGCATACTCAGGATACCATCAGATCTTCATGGCAGAAGAGGATGAGGAGAAGACCGCATTCATCATCCCATGTGGCACATACTGTTTCATACGGATGCCCTTCGGTTTAAAGAATTCTGGTTCAATATTTGCAAGAGTAGTCCATGACGCTTTTGAGCCGCAAATGCACAGAAATGTGGAAGCCTACATGGATGACATAGTGGTCAAGAGCAACGACAAGGCAACTCTGATTCAAGATTTAGACGAAACCTTTACAAATCTGCGCAAGATCAACCTCAAGCTTAACCCCGAGAAGTGTGTGTTTGGAGTCCCGTCCGGCAAGCTTCTCGGGTTCTTTGTGTCTCAGCGGGGAATTGAAGCCAATCCCGACAAGATCAAGGCCATTGAGCAGATTGAAGCACCAAAGCGCGTCAAGGATGTACGAAGACTTGCCGGTTGCGTGGCTGCTCTCAGCAGGTTTATCTCTAGATCTGCTGAGCGCGCCCTGCCATTTTTCAAAATATTGAAAAAGGCAGGTCCAATGAAATGGACTCCGAAAGCGGAGGCTGCGCTGCAGGACTTGAAGAGATACTTGTCCTCCACTCCAACACTTGTCGCACCTAAGCCGCAAGAGAAGTTGCTGCTATATATAGCGGCAACCAATCAAGTGGTTAGTGCTGCGTTAGTAGCAGAGAGGGAGGTGGATGATGAGCCAGCAACCATGGCAGATGCATCCAGCGACAAGCAGGCGACTTCGCCAACAAGCTCTGGTCCCGACAAAGATGGATCTGCGCAGGCGCGTGAGAAAATGCAGAAAAGAATGGTGCAGCGCCCAGTTTACTTTGTCAGTTCCCTGCTGCAGGGGGCTAGGTCAAGGTACTCTGTGTGCAGAAATTGCTTTTCGGCCTTCTCATGGCCTCGAGAAAGCTGCGCCATTACTTCCAAGCACATGAGATCACAGTCGTCACTTGTTTTCCACTAAAGAGGATACTGCAAAATCCAGAAGCAACAGGCAGGATTGTCGAGTGGGCACTGGAACTGTCAAGCTTTGGCCTCGAGTTTGAGAGCACCTCAACTATACAAAGCAGAGCACTGGCAGAGTTCATAGCGGAGTGGACGCCAACACAAGATGAAGAAATTCCAGAAACGAGCATCCCCGTCAAGGAAGCAAGCAAAGAGTGGCTAATGTACTTTGATGGTGCCTTCTCACTGCAAGGCGCCGGTGCAGGCGTGCTACTTGTAGCACCCACCGGAGAGCACCTCAAGTACGTAGTCGAGATGCACTTTCCCAAGGAGCAAGCAACGAACAATACTGCAGAGTATGAAGGTTTGCTTGCCGGTCTCAGGATCACAGCAGACCTTGGGATCAAGAAGCTCATTGTCAGGGGTGACTCACAGCTTGTCGTCCGCCAAGTGAAGAAGAATTATCAGAGTCCGTTGATGGAAGCTTTCGTTGATGAAGTGAGAAAGCTAGAAAAGCGCTTTGACGGCCTACAGATGGAACATGTTCCAAGAGCTCAGAATGACATCGCCGATGGCCTGTCGAAGTGCGCTGCACTTAAGTTACCTGTGGAACCAGGGATCTTTGTGCTCAAGCTGACTCAACCATCCGTAACGCCATCAACTGGACAGAGCAAGAAGAGGAAGTTGATTTCTGGTGACTATTTTTCGGCAGAGCTCCCCGAAGCCGCCGCCAAGAACGTCCCTAAAATCAACACCAAGGATGCTGAGGAGCAGTCTGCTCCGGCAAGCCTTAGTGCTTGTTCCGTTGAAGCAGACGCTCCCGACAAGTTTTGCTCCGGCAAGCTTGCCGGGGAACATCAAGCTCCGGCAGAGGCACAAGTTCTCGCTGTAGAAGCGGATGTTCCCACAGCAGCAGATGTACCTTTAGTCCTTGTTGTCGAGCCACAAGCTCCAGCATGGGCACAGCAAATTGTCCATTTCCTTTAGACAGGAGAACTTCCCGAAGAGCAAGAAGAAGCGGAAACAGTAGCCCAGCAGTGAAGTATGTACCAGTTTGTCGACAACACACTGTACAGAAGAAGACTCAACGGGGTGAAATTGAAGTGTATTCACCGGGAAGATGGACAAAAGCTGTTGGCAGAGATACATGGAGGCATATGTGGTCACCACATTGGCGCAAGAGCACTTGCCGGCAAAGCGTTCCGGCAAGGTTTCTTTTGGCCGACAGCCCTCCAGGATGCAACTGCACAAGTAACCAAGTGTGAAGCGTGCTAGTTCCATTCCAAGCAGATACACCAGCCAGCTCAAGCTCTCCAGACGATCCCTTTATCCTGGCCATTTTCGGTCTGGGGGCTCGATATCCTTGGCCCTTTTCCCGGAGCTGTCGGGGGCTTTGAGTACTTGTACGTTGCAATCGACAAGTTCACAAAGTGTCCGGAAGTGGAACCAGTGAGGAAGGTGACAGCCCAGTCAGCAGTCAAGTTCTTCAGGTCGATTGTTTGCCGTTTCGGGATCCCTAACAGGATCAACACCGACAACGACACACAATTCACAAGCCGCACCTTCATGCAGTACGTCCAAGATCTTGGCGCCAAGGTCTGCTTCACTTCTGTTGCTTATCCAAGAAGCAACGGTCAAGCGGAGAGGGCAAATGCTGAAGTGCTGCGCGGGCTCAAGACCAGGACTTTCGACAGGCTGCGCAAGTGCGGAAAGAACTGGATCGAGGAGCTGCCGGTGGTTCTTTGGTCAATCAGGACGACACCAAATCGAGCCACTGGCCAGACACCTTTCGCTCTAGTCTATGGAGCAGAGGCAGTTCTCCCCACGGAACTCGTACACGGGTCACCTCGAGTGCTCTCTTATGATGAGCTGGAGCAAGAGCAGCTGCGACAAGATGACGCGCTGCTCCTTGAGGAGGACCGTCTTCAAGCTGCTGTACGAGTTGCTCGATACCAGCAAGCTTTGCGCCGCTACCATAGCCGCAAAGTTAATGCCAGAAGTTTCGAGGAAGGCGACCTTGTTCTTCGGCGCGTTCAGTCCGCCAAGAATTCCAACAAGTTGACGCCAAAGTCGGAAGGCCCTTACCGGATGAAACGAGTCACTAGGCCTGGCGCTATCCGCCTTAAGACCGAAGATGGCACTCCAGTGGGCAACTCCTGGAACATTGACCATCTTCGTAAGTTTTACCTGTAGGGCGCGGTTGCCGGAACCTGTTCCGGCAACCACCTTTTGTACAAGTCTTGCCGATGTTGCATGTAATCCTTTGTACAAAGCCGAGCGCAGACCCCGTGCATAAGTAAAGCTCATGTGCTCCGCACATCTTGTCAATTTCATGCTTTTTACTTTGCATGCGTTATCTGACACTTTGTGCAGCACCTACCCCCGGTAAGCAATAACGAGCCGTAAGGCTCCATATCTTTATTTTCTCTTCTTTCTTTTTCTCAAAAAGGAAAGGAAGGTTCCCTCGCGTCGTTCAAGCAAGTTTTCACCTTACCAGAAAGCAAGTGACAGAAAAGCTAAGTTGCCAAAGTTTGAGCAATCAGTTTTTAAAATTTTAAGTTATCTTCCTCGAACGACCGTACTTTGTATGGAAAACCTGTGCGCGGAGGAACCAACTCGTAGCTAGTTGCGCCCTTACTTTGTTTCGAGTACGATCAACAACTTAAGTGAGCTGCAACTAGTTGCGACAAGGTTTCTTGTCGGAAGCGGCACCGCCAGCAGGCTGCTGACGTCCCGCACTCAGCGCTCGCGGCTCAGGTGCCTGCGCCGACAAGTTCCCTAAAAGCGTAGGGCAAAAACATACAAAGGAAGGAATCAAGTAAAGGAAATAACACAGCAATCTCTACCCAAAATAGAGTTATATTACAAGATAACTTGTCGCAGCTCTAACAGATTGTTCTCATGACATGACCAACAGCGACAAGGAAAAAAGAGAAAACGGGCGGCCTAGTCTACGCGATCGCCCTCAACTCTCTTGATTTCACTCACCTTGTCCACAATGGGTGCGACAAGGGCCTTGAGCGCCTCCAGATCAGCATCAGGTGGGAAGGACCTGAGGACGTTGGTGAGGTTGAGGCTTGGGTTGCGGAAGGCCACCTTCACCAGCACCTTCTAAAGAACTCCCGCACAGATCTTGCGCGACTCGTCGGTCAGCTGCTTTGGGATCTTCTCCCGGAGTCACTGGAGGGCCGTCGCCACGCCTTTGAAGAACAAGCTAAGCTTGGCGCTGGGTTGGAGGTGCTTGTCGGAGGAGTACCCGAGCTCCTCCATCCCCAAATGCGCCAACTCTCCGTCAATGGCTGCGGCAAGATCCACAAGACCCTCGGTCCAGTGCTCCACGGTCTCCCTGAAAGCGTCGTGGGCGGCAGCGGCACTCGCCAACAGTGCCTCGTCGACCTTGATCTTCTCCGACAAGGCCACCTCCCGCTCCCTGGTGTCGTCCAGCGTCTGAGTCAAAGTAGCCAACTTCAACTCGAGATCTGCATTGGAATCGTTGGCGGCGCTAAGCTCCTTGCTCCTCTCAGCGAGAAGACCCTGCAGCTCACCATGAGCGGCAGCGTCCTTCTCGCGCTCACGCTTGAGGGCGCCAAGCTCCTCGCTGCTCGCCCTGAGATCGGCTTCCAGCTGCGCCACCCTCGTCTCCAGCTCCTTCTTGGCGGCCTCCGCAGCTGCGGTAGCATCCCTTGCTTCCTTGAGAGCCCCGCCGATTGCTTGCTCGCGCGCGACAAGCTCCTCCTCGTGGCTGTCAAGGTTCACCTTGCGCTGCGCCAACTCTCCTTCCCGCGCAAATAGATTTTCGGCGACAAGCCGTTGCTTCTCTTCAACTTCAGCCTTCTCGAGGAGGAAGGCTTTCCGCTCCTCAAGAAGTTGCTCCCCCTCCTCCGCCAGGGACCGGAGAGCTTCCTGCCTGAGACCCCGGAGCTCCTCCACACGCTTCTCGATATCCACTCCCGCCTTCGCGACAAGTGCTTCTCGAGATGCCAGCTTTGCTTGTCGGGCGCGGTACAGCGACAGCAGCTTCCGCAGCAGCCGCTCCTCCTTAGGCTCGTCGCTGCTGCTGCTTGGCGCGTCAACCAGCGTCAGCCCAGCGGAGGCGAGCACTTCTCCATCCAATGTCTCTCCTTCGATAGGCGCCCTGGAGCTTGACGCCCAGGGGAGCTTGATGAAGATGCCATCGCCGGCCTTCAAGTAGGCGCCGGGCTGGGTCTCCTCGGAGCCTGGCTCTGCAGCAGCGGCGGAGGGATCGGCGGTCGGCGCAGCGCCTGGTGCTCCTGCGGCCTCGGGGCCGTCAGTGCGATCGCCGGACCCCTCGCCAGCTTCTGCGGCGGCAGCCTTGGCGGCCTCTTCGCCAGCGGGATCATCAGCACCGGCCTCCCCTTCAGTGGCAACGGCGTCGCCGGCGTTGCTGCGCGCGTTCTCCTCAGCGTTCTCCTCTCTAGCGGCCTCGGTATCCATTGGCTCCGCGGCAGATGGATCTGACGAACGGAAAAAGGGAGAGAAATCAAGCAATTATCCAAAAAGAAAATCAGAAGAAGAAGAACCCAAGGGAAGTTCTCAAGCAAAAGGGGTACCTATGCTAGGATCTGCGGTCGTGGCCTTAATCACCGGAGGGTCGCTGGTGCTGTCCCTTGCCAGAGAACTATCCCTTGCTGGAGAATTCTCCCTTGCCGGAGAACGCTCCCTAGCCGGGGAAGCCTCCCTTGGCGGTGTAGTCGAAGTAGAAGGAATTTCAGGAGCGGCTTCCGGGCACTCCTGGTGAGGCTGCTCTGCTCCTACACCAACCAACAATCAGATATCAGCAAAGAGGGAGCACCCATGCGCGCCTGACAGCATGAAGTAAACCATATACTTACGTGGAGGGCTGCGCTGGGGGCTGCTTTGAGGAATGGTTGCCGGGTCTGACAAGGTGGTCTCGGACATGTCCTCTCTTCGCCGCTCTCTGGGCCAGTGTCCTGAAAAGGAGTAGGTTCAGAATGAAGCAAGTCAGATACAAGACAAAGCAACAAAATTGAAGAACTACGAGAACAGCGAAATCTTACTCTTCTTCTTCCTCGTCGGAGCTGAGCGCGGAGAGATCGAAGTCCGGCTCACCTCCGGTGCGACGAGGCGGAGGAGTAGGTTCCCTTGCCCGCTTTGCAGGAGCAGTAGCGGCGGACCGGGAAGACCCCGCTCCAGTTGCCGCAGCGGCGTGAGGCGCTTCCGCGGAAATGGTGCTTGCCGCGGTAGAGCGTGTCACGCGGCTCGGCGGCTGTTGGCTCGTCTCCCGCCCCGCTACGTCCGCGGCCTTGCGGAGACGCCTTCTTGGCGGGGCTGGGGGCTCCGCCTGCGGCAGGCTGTCTGAAGGTTCGGGCCCGACGAGCTCTCCCTCGCCGGGCTCGCTCGGCTCAGCTTCAGGCCCAGCAAGCTCTTCCTCGCCGGCGAACTCCTCACGCTCGGCAAGGCTTGCCGCCTCTGCTGCCTCTGCCTCCTCCACGGTGAACCCAAACTCACCTGCGGCAGCGGCTGCCGCTGCCTCCTCCAGCCTGGTGGCGATGCGCTGCATCTCATCATCGGTGGTGTCGCGGGTGAGGCTCTTCTGTTCATCAGCGCGGACCGGCACTTCTACCAAGCCGTCAAAGAAATCCCGCACGACGTCATCTGCAGGCTCTTGCCAAGTCGGGATGATGCCGTGCGAGTCGCACAGCGGCATCATTGCACGGATACGGTTGAGCGAAGAGTTGTTGCACAACAGAATGACCCTCCTCGGCAACATGAATGGATGTTGAGGTTCACGCTTGAACAGCTCCAGGAGCATCGCATCCAGCTCCAGAATGGTGAACTTGAAGTTGAGGCCCGGGCGCAGCCTCATGATATCCGCCGAGTTCTGAAACTCCCAGGCGGGTCTCCTCCTCTCCTGCAGGGGGGCGATGCGACGACGAATAAAATCTGCGCCAACGGCGCCTATGGTGAGCCTGGCAAGCCTGAGGCGTAGGATCCGGGTGACGGCAATCTTCAGCCTGTCGTCTTCCGGGGCCACGTTGCTCCAGTCATTGCCACACACTATTGGGGCTTGGCGCAGGGCAGTAAATGGCTGCGGATTCTCCTCGACAATCCAACACCACTCTGCTCTCCATTCCTCCCACTTGCCGCGGAGCTCTCCCTCCAGATAAGCTTCCTTCTTGCCGACTCTCGAGATCCAAGCGATCCCGCCGGCAAGAGGCTCTCCTCTCTCGACTTGGGGCATAAAGAAGTGGAGAAAAAGGGCTACGTTTGGATGGACTCCGACAAAGTTTTCGGAGAGATGTGCGAAAACTGCCATGGTTAGAACGGCGTTGGGGGTGAAGTCAAGGAGGCGGAATCCGTAGGTGTTCATGATGTCATAGAAGAATTCAGAGAAGGGCGGGCAGAGCCCGCAGTAGAAGAACAGCGCGAAGAAGGGGTACCCGTTTGGAGCTAGTTCCGAAGCAGCGGGCGGGAGTACCCTCGTGCGCGGATGCGCTCGCGTCTCCGTCGACCAGAAGAGGTAGTAGTACTCCCTCAGCTCCATCACGCCAAGCTGAGGGGGGAAGATGGCCCGCTCCTTCCGCAGCGCCGCGAGCCGCTGCGCCTCGACCGATTTCACGCCCTTCCCCTTGTCGGCTTTCGGAGCCATGGCGAAGGTGGTGGGGGAGATCGGCGGCGTTGGTGGTGCTGGTGGCAATGGGGGGCGGAGCGCTGCTCCCTTTCAGCTACGGGAAGAAGGGGGGAGCGGCGGAGATTTGTGAAGTTGGAGTAACAACTGGCAAGATGGGCGAACTGCCCCTGTTTCCCCTGCTTATAAAGAGGGAGGGGGCGGACGTTTCGTCCATCCGAATAAAGAAACCACCCACGATCTCTCCCGCGACGCCGCATTCGACGCGTGCCGTTGGGGGAGGGCGCGGCGGATACGGCGTAAGATACGGCGTGACCCAGGCCGCGCGTGCCCATGCCCTATTTTGGGCCTGGCCCAACAGCGCTCGGCACCGTGTGTGGCCCAGGCCCGGGGGCTCCTGTCGGTGTACTAGAATAGGGGTACCCTAGTATCCCAAACTTGTGCACGGGCAGTTGCAGCGCCCCGCGGCAAGGCTTGCCGGGTGACCGCCAAGGTCCTCCGTGGTTCCTTTGGAGCCATTCAAGAACAATGTATTTAAGCCAAGGAGACAAGGCCCCGGCAAGAGGAGCTTGCCGGGAAGGCCAATCAAGGCATCACAAGGAACTTGCCGCGACGCGCCGCGCGTCCCGGCAAGGCCTGGTGAGCGACAAGCTTCCGGGCACGGCAAGACAATAACCGCGGCAAGGCGCTTGCCGCGACAAGCGGCCACTCTGTACCCACGCTCCAGCACATCCACCAACGTGTCGCCCTGGGGGCCTTTCCAGGCGCGCGTGGCGAGAGGTTGTGCAGCTAGCGGTGCACGGTGGCATGCGACGCTGACAAGATTGCCATCGTGGCAAGCGGTGGCGCCCCTAACGGTCCTTTTCTGCACTGTTTGGGCGATGCGGACGGGCATTTAATGCCCTTGTCCCCTGCCGTTAGGGTTAGGTAGGATGTACTATGCAAGTAACTGTACCAACCACCCCTCTTTTTCCATTTTTACCCTTGCCTACGTTGCCACCTGTCGGTGACCCCTTGAGCATATAAAAGGAGGCCCATGCACAACGTAGAAGAGGGTTCGAAACCAGAAAGCACTCAGGCTCAGTCTCGTTAGCAACTCGAGTGTACTGTAGCACTCAGCGCTCCTGAGCAAGAACTCAATACAATCAGACAAGCAGCAGTAGGAGTATTATCTCTCTGGAGAGCTCCGAAGCTGGGTAAACTGCTCATGTGCTTCACCTTGATCCGCTCTTCGTGCGATCTCCGCCCCCCGCCGAACCGAAAGGGGCTCAGTCCGCCGGCCCCGTAGGTGTTCGTGGATCAGTTTCCCCGACAGTAACCGAGGTGACGTGGCATCATTAGTGGGGAATCACTGTAGCTTAGTTATCCGGGCGTCACAATTCTCCTCCACTATAAGAAATCTCGTCCCGAGATTTAAGAGGGGGAGTAATGGGAAAAGGATTTTGTTACGAAATTCTAACGAGTCTTCTCGGTCTAGGTTGCTCTTCTCGAAGAGGTTGACACCTTTCGCTGATGTCTTCATTTCTCTGCTTCAAGTCACCATGATCAAGTCATCATCCTTTCTTCGGGAACTTCATCGTACTTACGAAAGAATAAGGGGGTATTCTGGGAGAATGGACCTCTTCAAGGTTGACTATGTGGTAGATAACATTAGGGAGGGTGGCGGAAAGTAACTCTCAAATTGAAACTTAAGAAAATATCCAGAGCAATATAAAGAGGTATCATGGGAAGTTTTCAAGAGGGCAAGCAATCGTTCGATGCCTGAAACAGAGTGTGAAAGGGGTTCAGAGCAATGTAAATAAGCATTGCATCTGATACCAGAATGGATCACTAGGAAGTTGGCTCGTGAATTACATACGAAGCCAAGCATGAGGAATAACCTTGGAAACAGGGGGGGTGTACACGAGAGTCAGGTTTTGATCCAGTGGACCTGTGGGTTATGGGCCCACCATGTGGTTTAAAATAGGGAAGGGCGTTGACATCTTGCATGGTCATGATAGCAAGGCATGTCAGAGAACAACCGGTCAGTTATGTTGGCTGCATCGTCGGTACCAAGGGCGAGGGACAAAGAGAACCATTTTCCTGCTCTTTGAAACGAGGCGGACCAATAGGCAAAGTTCTCGTCCATCCATGGTTAACGAATGTCATCAACAATAGTAACACGGTCTTACTGACAAGGTTGTACAACAGGGTGTTTACATAAGCAGCGAATCATTACTGCTTAGATCATATAAACCACGAGAAAGGTTAAACAAGACAACGAAAAGGAAAATGTGATTATCAGATCAAACAGAACAATGGAAAGGAAATGTGTTTAAACACATATTACAAGGGTATATCCTTTCCAAGGACAAGCAGAGCATGATATCCATGACAGGATAGAAGTAGAAAATCTTTTAGGTAAGGGGAGAGGAATTTCATGACATTACCCATATAACGACGTTTGGGTAATTTCAACAAGAAACATTTAGCATGGTGCTTCAAATGTTCTTATTGAAAATCGGAGTACCACAGACAGGCTTCAAGATAGCATTGACATGGTCATTGGTAAAGGTCGGACTTTGGATACACAAAGGATCCATCAGGGACAACTTGTAGAATAAGTCTTACAATTTCCTCACGGAAGAATGACTAACCTTGCCAAAAAGGAAACTATAACAATAGGTCCTCCGACCAGGTGTGCTAGGCACGACATCACCTTACTGGGTCACATAAAGACCATTGTTATAACTCTTGGAAATATGTTCCAACCATCATCTCTGACCGAGATTCACATCTGATTGGGGTCAGGATACCTCAGACTCATGACCCTGAGATAAAAAGGTGTGACATGAATTAACGAGAAGACATCATAAGATTCTCGAGAAATGAACTATGGGAGTGGGTTCCTGAAGTAATAGTTCATCATTAAACCAAGGAGGGGATGAGGGGGCGGTTGATGGGCTCAGAGACAATTCATCGAGAATTCCAAACAGATGGATGTCCTCAATAATGTGCACAAGAAGATGACACTTGTCAACTCAAATGATATAATGTTGTATGCTCGAGTAAAACATACACCATCAATCATTAATTGAAAGGTGTGCCCGAAATATGACCTTAGGCAACAAGATCAATGTTAGAGTGACGATTCAATAACCAACAGTCTAAGAACGAACTATCGATCGTTAACTTCAAAGCAATAGGGTTGCTAGAAGTACAGAACTCAAACAACATCATTAGCATATTTGCATCCTAGTTAAAATCAACACGGGGACCCGGGAATGAGCGGGCATGGCAAGAAGTATTACTATACCAAGAATTCTTAAGAGGTGGTGAAATTCTCACAACATTCTTGACATAAAAGATGGTAATACTCCAAGGTAAAGGAGAACAAATACTGGATAGCAAGAATCTCAAGGTATAACACAGAACACGAACAAGTTTGTGTTTTAGGGAAGGCAATAAAGTGGTCGATGACAACACAATTCATCGAGGGCAAGGATGGTATTTCTCATCATGAATTCGATTGGTATCCTGGAAGGAGTTAAAATGTTGATGATGATCAGGACAAATTTTGTCAAGAGTCTCCATGAAGATGCAATCGCTCGGTGACGACATCAAGCCAAGGGAATGGTGAAGAAAAAGGCTATTATAACTATAGATAAGATGCCATCTCAGAATTTAGAGTTGTCTCTCAAGACAAACAATATGATGGTGAAAGTTCAATTTAAGCTTAGAGCATTGTCGGGATTGTGTCCTGAGGATGAAGGACATAGGTACAATGGTCAAGCAGTCAGCCTGACGATGATGTTGTAGTCAATCAGCTGGAATGACACGATCGAGTACAAACTCGTAAGCAATGAAGATTACTAAGAGTTGTTGAATCGCACTGCGGACTCGATTCAGTTGTCGGTGTCCTTGAGGGGTTCTAACAACTCAGAACCCATTGGAAAAATGGAATCGGCGAGAATAATAGTTGGTGAAGAACTCATAAGAAGTTAGGTAGTTCTGGGGTATTCTTGAGATACCGGAGTGTAATACTCGAGGTAGATCAAAGTAAAGGTTGGGCAGGTGCAATGATCTGCAGAAGACAAGTACTTCAACTTGTCCAAGAAATGGTATTTAAAAGGAGAACATGGCTGGAACAACGATTGCAAAATGCCAGATCCCAGATATAAGATAAACTTATACCAAGGAAATATTTATTTGAAGAGAAGCTTTAATGATACGATCTACATCGTTTCCATGGGCATGAACACAAAGTTCAAGGTGGACTCCCACTTCTCCAATGCATAACCTATCATTCACTTCTCATTTTTGATGGAGTTGTAGTATTGAAATTTTATCTGGTAAATCACCAGGAGAATATGACTCGTGAAAACTCTCGGGTTTGCATAGAGTAGGGAAGGCATTGGTCCAACCCATCGGGTATCCTAGGAACATATACTAAAAACATCAAGAGTAATTATCACCAGCTCGAAAATAGAGCATGGTTGACAAAGCAGAGGATACAGTTTACAAAAGGCACTACATACCCGTGGAAAGGCTCACAAGGTTATTGAATATGAAGGACGATGTTGGATGAAATCCAATAATGGATAGGGCGATCCACAACGGAGCTAATTTGAGTATCGGTACTCCAGAAAGAATGCACGGGCGTCATATTATGATTTCCAAAACAAAGGATCAGAAGCAGACGCTTGATCAAGGATGGATAAGTTGGATAGACCAGAGGCACAATTGACGACAAATAGTTTGGTCGAGAACCAGCTCATGTTCAAAATGACGTCTGAGCCGGAAAGATAATTTAGAAGGGTTGATAGATGATTGTGTGCATTCGCACACATGTTGAATCAATAGGATCAAAATGACGGTGTCAAAAGATACTAGTGAACATTGCTAGTGATATGGGAGCATCCATAATGTAAGAATACAAGTATTTGTAGAGCAATAGTTTGAAGAGGATGCTCAGAAGGTCGGATAGTATTTGAGAGTATCTTATGAAGCATACGAACAACTGGGGATGAATAGATACTCAATAAGTGCGAGGAATTTTCAATAGGGATATTCATGTGGTAAAGAACTGCAAGGCAGTAAGCTTAAAGGATTTTCGGAACAACGGGGAGCAATTTAGGGCATCTTGTAATAACAAGAGCAACTGAGGATGAAGGTATGAACGACAATTGTAGGTAGTTATCCATAAGGATATTTCGGTGGTAGGGAATTGCAAAAGCAACGGGCACAAGGTCTCAAAAGAGTATCAGAGAGTAACTTCGAAATCTTCGGGTGCAGCCGACGATCATTGGTAACACGGGGCTCTCCGGTTGGAAGTGATCACGAGATCCTAATGTTAGAGTTAGCAAAATTCATTTAACCTGAATAGAAGAGAGATCAGAGTCCCAAAGTATAGACGAGGTGTGAAAGATCCTAATACCACCCAATGGCGACGTGGGCCCGTAAGCCGCACAACCATGTTAGTAAAAGTTTTTCAATGACTAGACTCGACTTCGGCCAAGGAGTTGGGAAGGGGGATTCCTACAGGCAGTCGGCTCTGATAACAACTTGTGACGCCCCAGATTCAATCGTACACTAATCATGCATGCAAATGTGTACGATCAAGATCAGGGACTCACGGGAAGATATCACAACAAAACTCTAAAACGTAAATAAGTCATACAAGCATCATAATACAAGCCAGGGGCCTCGAGGGCTCGAATAAAAGTGCTCGATTGTAAACGAGTCAGCGGAAGCAACAATATCTGAGTACAGACATAAGTTAAACAAGTTTGCCTTAAGAAGGCTAGCACAAACTGGGATACAGATCGAAATAGGCGCAAGCCTCCTGCCTGGGATCCTCCTAACTACTCCTGGTCGTCGTCAACAGGTTGCACGTAGTATTAGGCACCTGCGGTGTAGTAGGAGTCGTCGTCGACGGTGGTGTCTGGCTCCTGGACTCCAGCACCTGGTTGCGACAACCAGAAAGAAAGAAAAGGGGGAAAAGGGGGGAGACAGCAACCATGAGTACTCATCCAAAGTACTCGCAAGCATGGAACTACACTACATATGCATGGGTATACGTGTAAGGAGGCCATATCAGTGGACTGAACTGCAGAATTCTAGAATAAGAGGGGGATAGCTAGTCCTATGAAGACTACGCTTCTAGCAGCCTCCGTCTTGCATCATGTAGAAGAGAGTAGATTGAAGTCCTCCAAGTAGCATCGCATAGCATAACCCTACCCGACGATCCTCTCCTCATCGCCCTGTTAGAGAGCGATCACCGGGTTGTATCTGGCACTTGGAAGGGTGTGTTTTATTAAGTATCCGGTTCTAGTTGTCATAAGGTCAAGTTCAACTCCAAGTCCTCCTATTACCGAAGATCACGGCTATTCGAATAGATTAACTTCCCTGCAGGGGTGCACCACATAACCCAACACGCTCGATCCCATTTGGCCGGACACACTTTCTTGGGTCAAGCCTGGCCTCGAAAGATCAACACGTCGCAACCCCACCTAGGCACAATAGAGAGGTCAGCACACCGGTCTAAACCTAAGTGCACAGGGGTCTGGGCCCATCGCCCTTAGCACACCTGCACGTTGCATGGGCGGCCGGAAGCAGACCTAGCAACCTCCATTACAAAGGAAGTCACGTTGCGCGGTCCAATCTGGCGCGTGCCGCTTAGTCGCTGACGTCACGAAGGCTTCGGTTGATACCACGACGCCGAGTGCCCATAACTGTTCCCGCGTAGTTGGTTAGTGCATATAGGCCAGTAGCCAGACTAAGATCAAATACCAAGATCTCGTTAAGCATGTTAAGTATCCACGAACGCCAAACAGGGCCAGGCCCACCTGTCTCCTAGGTGGTCTCAACCTGCCCTGTCGCTCCGCCACAAAGTAACAGTCGGGGGCCGTTGGGAACCCAGGCCCACCTCTACCGGGATGGAGCCACCTGTCCTTTCAGCCCCCTCATCAGAATCACTTGCGGGTACTCATCGAGCTGACCCGACTTTAGTTACCATCTGTATAGTATGTATGTATGTATAGTATATACCCGTGATCACCTCCTGAGTGATCATGGCCCAATAGTATAGCAAGGCAGACTGACAAGAGTTAGGTTATGCAAAACACTCACACTGCTCTATTCACTATGGCCGGCTATACATATAGGGTTACAAGCGAGAGAGAGAGAGCAGGGAGATCGTGAGCAGTTACAAGAGATAAGCTAGCTATCCTAGCATGTAGGAACAGATGCGCACATAGTGCACGCGGACGTTGAGGTCTGGGCGAATCGGTCTGCATGGGTCAGCCACTTGGCGAGTGGAGAGTGGGCGTTTTCCAACACCCCCCCGCAGCCGAAACGTGGGGTTCACCGACGTTGAGACTGGACCGGAAGTCGAGGAAGATGCCCATTGGCAAGCCCTTGGTGAAGATGTCCGCGAACTGCGAGCTCGTGGGTACATGGAGAACGCGGATCTCGGCGAGGGCAACGCGCTCACGGACGAAGTGGAGATCGGTCTCGATGTGCTTCGTGCGCTGATGTTGCACCGGGTTGCTGGACATGTACACTGTACTGATGTTGTCGCAGTAGACCACCGTGGAGCGCGACGGGAGGTGATGAAGCTCGCCCAGGAGTTGGCGAAGCCATATCGACTCGGCGACGGCGTTAGCCACCGCCCGGTACTCCGCCTCGGTGCTCGATCGTGAAATGGTGCTCTGCCATTTCGACGACCATGTGAGAAGGTTGGAGCCGAGGAAAACACAATGGCCCGAAGTGGACTTGCGTGTGTCGGGGCAGCCGACCCAGTCGGTATCGGAGTAAGAAACAAGCTCAGTGCCGGCGTCGCGGTGGATCCGAAGACCGAGGTGAGTCATGCCGCGCAGGTACTGGAGAATGTGCTTCAGGAGCTGGAAGTGGCAGTCGCGGGGCGTGTGCACAAACATGCAACACTGCTGGACAGCGTAGGAGAGGTCAGGGCGTGTCAGCGTGATGTACTGGAGCGCCCCAGCCAAGCTGCGGTAGAGCGATGAATCGTGGAAGAGCGGCCCGGTGTCGGTGGAGAGCTTGGCCAGTGTGTCAACCGGCGTCGAGATGGGCTTGCAGTTAAGCATGCCAGCTCGGTCGAGGATCTCCAAGGCGTACTGTTCCTTAGATAGGAACAATCCGCGCGCGGTGGTGGTGACGTTGATGCCGAGGAAGTGGTGAAGTGCGCCGAGGTCGGTCATGGAGAACTCGCGATGAAGAGCCTGTATGACGGAGACGAGCACCGCGGCCGAGCTCGCGGTGAGGATGATGTCGTCGACATACAGTAGCAGGTAGGCGAGTTGAGCGCCACGGCGGAGGACGAAGAGCGATGAGTCCGAGCGCGATGCGATGAAGCCAAGGGTCCTCAGGTAGGTGGTGAACCTGGTGAACCACGCGCGAGGCGCCTGCTTGAGACCGTACAGAGAACGGTTCAGCCGGCACACATGAGATGGCGAGGTGGTGTCGACGAAGTTGGACGGCTGGTGGCTGTAGACCGTCTCCGCAAGGTGGCCGTGGAGGAAGGCGTTCTTGACGTCGAGCTGGTGGATGGGCCACGACTTGCCGGCAGCAATGCTAAGGACAGTGCGGATGGTGGCCGGCTTGACGACAGGACTGAAAGTCTCGGCGCAGTCGACGCCGGCCTGCTGTGTGAAGCCGCGGAGCACCCACCGCGCCTTGTACCGAGCGAGCGTGCCATCCGGGTGAAACTTGTGCCGGAATATCCACTTGCCGGTGACGACATTTGCACCTACAGGACGAGACACTAAACACCAAGTATCATTCTTCATCAGTGCGTTATATTCCTCTAGCATCGCAGCGTACCAGTTTGGATCTCGAAGTCAAAGAGCAACCCGGTAGGAGGAGGGAATCGGACTGACGGCGGAAGCAGTGGTGAGGAGGGCCTTCGGTTGGGAAAAGCCGGACTTGTCGCGCGTCTGCATGCGGTGCATGTTAACAGGCGGAGGGACTGGGACGGCTCGCGGGGGGAGAGCGGGGACAGCTGGCGCGCATGGAGAGGCTGCATGGGAGCTATCGGGCGTGGTTGGGCGGGAGGAGCTGCGAGCAGAAGCGGGCGTGCGGGGCGAGGCGGTTGGTGGTGAGCCAGCGACGCGGGGCGAGGGGACTGGTGGAGCGCTGGGTGGAGGGACCAGCGGGCCAGGGCTGGTCGGCTCGGGTGGGGGTTCGGGAGGGCTGGGATTGGCCAGGTCGGGTGGGCCATTGTCAGGCGCCGATCCCGGAGGGAATCGCTGGGGAGGCAGGTACGAGGTTGGTGGCGCACGAAGTTCAGGGTAGATTTCGGTGGGATTTTCTGCGGGCGAGCGAGGGGTAGGAGAATGTGGGTGATCGGCAGAAAAATAAGGAAAAATACTCTCGTCGAACGTAACGTGCCGAGAAATAATAACTTTGCGGGTGGCCAGGTCTAGGCAGCGATAGCCCTTGTGTTCTAGCGGGTAGCCAAGGAAAACACAACAGGAAGATCGGGGGGCGAGTTTGTGCGGGCTGGTGGCAAGTGTGTTGGGAAAACAAAGACACCCGAAAGCGCGCATATGATCGTATGTGGGGTGCTGCCCGAAGAGGAGGAAGTGAGGCGTCATGTGGTTAATGGCGGAAGAGGGGCGCCGGTTTAGGATGTAGGTAGCGGTGTGAAGAGCCTCAACCCAAAATGCGGGCGGAAGGCGTGCGTGTATGAGGAGGACACGAAGAACGTTGTTGGTGGTGCGAATGACGCGCTCAGCCTTGCCGTTTTGCGGCGAGGTGTGCGGGCATGAGAGGCGAAAGGAAGCGCTATGTCTGGAGAAGAGATCTCGCAGAGAGGTAGTGAGGAATTCGCCCCCGTTGTCGCATTGCATGCACTGGATGGTGACATGAAATTGCGTGTGCACATACGCAAAGAAACGGGTAATGGTGTCGGCGGTGTCGGACTTGTTTCCGCAGTGGGAATGTCCAAGAGTAGTGCGAGTAGTAGTCAAGAATCACTAGGTAGTATTGAAAACGAGAGAAACTATAGATGGGCGAGGTCCATAAATCACAATGAATTAATTGGAAAGGTGCACTGGTTTTAGTAAATGAATGGGAAAAAGGCAGCCTAGGCTTCTTGCCTAGTTTACATGAAGAACAAATAGAGGTACTAGGCATATCTTTATTACAATTTGGAAGGAAATCACGAGCTAATGCGGAAACTGTGTTATTGCTAGCATGCCCTAGGCGAAGATGCCATATGTTATCGGTGACGACGGAGAGCACTGCTTGGACGCTGGAGCTTGTGAAGAAGGGCTAGAGATCCCCGTGGCTATTGGACCTCATGATGAGTCTCCCCGTGGCTAGGTCCTTCACGGAAAAACCGAAGGGGTCAAAAGTGATCGAGCAAAAATTATCTTGCATAAAGCGACATACAGAAATCAAGTTCTTAATAATAGTGGGTGAGATGATAACGTCTTTGAGAGAGAAGTTGGAGAGGGAGGTAGAACCAACGGCTGTAATGGGTAAACGAGAACCATCGCCAACTAAGATGCCAGAGTCATGACGCATTGAAGGAGAACCATACGAGGTGAGAAGGTCCGTCTTACCAGCGACGTGCGACGTAGCGCCCGTGTCGAGGAACCACTCCGGCTGGCCGCCGGCCTACTGCTGCTGGATGGAGAGCCCTTGGAGAGCAGCGTACAGTTGGTTGTACTGCTCCCAGGTCGGCCCGCTCGACGAAGGGGCAGCCACCGGATACGCCTGATGTGGTGCGGGGGGTCGCGGGCCTAGAACGCCCGCTGTGTTGGGGGCGGCCCACGGCGCGCGGGGTGCAGGCAGACCGGGGATGAGGGCGCCGTAGGGGGCAAAGTAGCCCGTGGAGATCTGCGAGGCCGGGCCAGAGGGAGGTGCGGCACGGCCGCCGGGGCAACCACCGGACGACTGACTACCACGGCCACGGCTGCGGCCGCGACCACGCCCGCGTGGGCCTCTTTTGTCGCTGGTTGGGGAAGCAGCAGGGCCTTTTCCCTTGTCGGTGGAGCCGTCGCGGTTAGGGCCGCGATCAAAGGAGGAGCCGCCGAGCGGCGCCTGCCCGATGGTGAGTGCCGCAGCTGGGAGTTCGGGACGGCTGTCCAACTGCGCCCTCTCATTCGCGGAAATCTCCTGCATGAGGAGACGGGAACGCGCCTGCACGAAGGAGGGGAAGGGCGACTGCATGGGAAGAAGTGTGGCCATGATCTAGAATTTGCGATTTAGGCCGCGGATGAGCTGCAGCGTCAGGGCCTGATCGAAGATGTGCTCGCCGACGTCCTCGAGAGCGTCGGCCAGGGTCTTCAGCCGCCGGCTGTACTCGGCGATGGAGAGATCGCCCTGGACGAAGTTCCGGAACTCCGCGCCGAGGACGACGGCGCGCCCCGGCTGGTTGTCCATGAAGAGGAGGTGGAGCTGCTTCCAGATGTCATAGGCCGAGCTGTCAGGGGACGCCACCACGTCCATGAGCTCTTCGGCGACCACGCCGTGCATCCAGAGCACCATGGTCAGATCATCATTATGCCAGAGGGAGCTTTGCTCCAGCGGCGTGGTGGCGACATCAAGGTGGTGCTGCACTTCATGTTTGCAATAGATGATATAGAAAAGTTGGCGCCACCGGGAGTAGTTACCGGACTCAAGCTGGAGCTTGCCGACGAAGTAATGTGCGATGAAGGGTGGTAGGCCGGTGACGGAGGAAGGGCCGGCGTCGGCGGCACCAAGGCCGCGGTGCTGGACGACGGCGCCGCCGGGGCCGCCCAACGCGAGGCGAGGGACAGCAGTGTTGCCCGTGGTTCGGAGGATGCCCGCGGGTGCGGGGACGCGAGGGGCCGGGGTAGACGAAGACAAGGCCCCGGCGTTGAGGGGCGTCTTGCCGCGGTCGGCGAGGGGCGCGCGCCGGGCCACGGGGACCGTGGCGGGGGCAGGACGGGCCACAACGGGTGCGGCGGGCGCGACGGTGGCGAGAGGGACCGCAGCGAAGGGCCGGTCGTCGGCGAGTCAAAGTCCGCCGAGCGGGTGCGGCGAAGGAGGCGGTTCATGGCGGAAGCGGAGAGAAGGAGGATCGGAGATGATCGCGTCTGATACCAAGTTATGTTATGCAAAACACTCACACTGCTCTATTCACTGTGGCTGACTGTACATATAGGGTTACAGGCGAGAGAGAGAGAGCAGGGAGATCGTGAGCAGTTACAAGAGATAAGCTAGCTATCCTAGCATGCAGGAACAGATGCGCACGTAGTGCACGCGGATGTTGAGGTCCGGGCGAATCGACCTGCATGGGTCAGCCACTTGGCGAGTGGAGAGTGGGCGTTTTCCAACAACAAGAATGTAGGGCCAATGATGATAAACTAGCATCCTATACTAAGTATTTAGGATTGCAGGTAAGGTATCAACTGATGTATCAACAATGTCAGGCTATGTATCAGAATAGGACTAACGGAAAGCAGTAACATGCTACACTACTCTAATGCAAGCAGTATAGAGGAGAATAGGCGATATCTGGTGATCAAGGGGGGGCTTGCCTGGTTGCTCTGGCAAGAAGGAGGGGTCGTCAACACTGTAGTTGTACTGGGTAGCAGCGGCGTCGGTCTCGGTGTCTAGCGAGATAAGAGGGGGAAGAAACAATAAATATAATGCAAACAAATGCATGACGATGCATGACATGACAAAGCGCGGTAGGTGGTTGTACCAGTGAAGGGAGAAACATCCGGGAAAGTATTCCCGGTGTTTCGCGTTTTCGGACAGATGAACTGGAGGTGAAATGTTGCAGGTTTGCTATCCTAGGGATGTGTGGCGGACGATCAGGCTGCTTATCCGGATTCGTCTCGTTGTTCTGAGCAACTTTCATGTACAAAACATTTTCATCCGAGTTACGGTTTATTTTATATTCATTTTTAAAGATTTAAATCAATTTATAAACTATTAATATTAATTTAATCCAAAAATGGCATTACTGCATCAGCATGATGTCACCAGTCAACAGACGTGTTGACTAGGTCAAGCTGACGTGTGGGTCCAGCAGAGCCATAGCGGGTTCGGGCGTGTTTTCGGGCAGCGGGCGTCGGGCACCAGCCCGCCTGGCAGGCCACAGTGGGGCTTGTGCACGCGGTCGTTCACGAAGGAGCGTCGGCCGCCAGCTCGCAACGCGTCAGGGGGGGGGGAGAACGGCAGGGCGCGGCCCGGAAGTGGCCGCCCTGGTGAGCGCAGGGTGCCGCGGGCGAAGCAGGGGAGTAGGGGCGACCGAGGGCAGCAGCGATGTGAGCGGCTGCAGCGGGTGGTGCTGCCGAGGCGCGGGCGCGTGGGTCGCGTGGCCGGGCACGCACGCTGGGTGCGGCCAGCGTGGGGTGACCGCGGTCGGGGCGCATTCAGACGGTGAGCGGCGATGGGGAGAGACGCTATGAGAGGGCAGAGGAGAAGGGAAGGGTGGTGGCTCACTGGGCCCTGCATGTGTGCGAGAGTGAGCTCGGGGAGGTCTGACGACGAAGAGGACAACGACGTCCGACGAGGCGTAGGAGCTCCGGTCGTGGAGGAGGGCGAAGACGGGCGGCGACGGCGGTGGGCGTCGAGGCGCCGGCGAGGTGCGACGGGGTCGGGGTCGGTGATGAGGCGTGGTCGCGGCATCAGGCGGGCGCTGCGCGAGGTAGAGGAGGGGGCGCAGAGGAGTCCCTGAGGGGCGGCACCGAGCCCGGCTGGCGGTGGCCTTAGCGGCGCGGCGACTTGCATCGGCGCAGCCATGCGGGAGGAGGGGATCGAGCAGGGGCGCCCCTCCCCCAGGCACGAGGTGTGCGTGTGTGTGTGCGCGCGTGTGGTGGCGGCGCCAGGAGGGGAGC
>NC_057804.1:202077868-202085521 GCF_018294505.1 Triticum aestivum | reverse complement strand
GGGGAGGGAGGTATTACTATTGTTATTATTTTAGTATTTTTTTTCTATATTTTTCTATCTTTATTCTCATTTGTTTTGTTTTACAAAGTACAAACAAGAGCACCTAAATTAGTTTGACTAGTTTTACCACTGCCACAAAAGGTTTCACACCAAATTAAAATAGTTTAATATTTTATAAATTATAAAAGGCATTTAATTTATTGTTTAAGCCACCATTTTATTCACAAAAGGGCATTTAAACTCATTACCAAATGTGGTTTTCAACATGACAATTACCTAGGGATTGTTTGCCACACTTTGAACATTTTAGTTTTTTATATTTGAAAACTTTTATTGTTTGACTTTAATTCGAATTTGAATTTGTTTCGGGTTTGAATTATCTAGAGTTTATCAACAGTAACCGAGGTGGCGTGGCATCATTAGTGGGGAATCACTGTAGCTTAATTATCCGGGCGTCACAGATGAGAAGGGTCAGGGGCACGTTCGTCCATTTTCCTCGGGCGAGCAGTTTTTCCACCTCGGCTATAAATACCCCTCACCCTCCTCAGACTGCATTTACCCCATTCGAACTCACTCCCCTTGCTCGAGCTCTCAAGCCCTAGCGCTGCAGCTACCTTCATCGTCTCCGGTGAGGAAGAGCTTCACTGCCTCGACCTCGTCGCTGTCGTACTCGCGCCGCTCGTGGATATCTTCACTCCGCCACCGTCATAGCTGTCTTCCTCTGCCAAGTTAGGGTGTGGAAGATCTGGACTGACGAACTTCCAATCTAACACTCCCAGTTCGTCGTGTTCTTTGTCAAGAGTAATTAAAAGTTACCTTTACTGCCCTTGTTGATTCTGATGATTTCCATAAAATCTTCAAAAGGTGTTTATTCTTCAACTTCCACACTTTAAACACCTCACACAATCATCTGTTCTTGATATGTTTCTCTAAGTGACACTTTTCTTCAGGATTCCTCAATTGTGTGAATTTCACAATCCATACAACTCTAGAACCTAAGTCAAAGAACGCTTAGTGAAATTCCTCAAGACATATTTGGTCAAATTCCTCAAACTTGTTCTGTTTTGAAAAAAACTTCTGAGAACGCATATGACCTCTCCAAATTCTTCGCACCTATCCTCTATTCACAGATACACAGGTCTGCTGCTGAATCACTAGGTTCTCATCAACTTAACTCATTTGCAGCGTTCCTCGAAGAAAAGCTGCATACCTCTTCAGAGAACTAAATTGTTCAAAATCCCCAGCTGAAGAAAATGACAGATGGCAGCAGACCTCAGAAGGGAGGGAAGAAACTAGAAGTGAATACTGATTTTGAAATCCCTGATGACATCTACGCAGGGTATTGCACTCCGAATGAGGCAACTCATGAAAAAGAAATGAAGAATAAGCGCAAGGTGTGCATTCAGAAGATTGAACAAAGATGGGAACGGGAATGGGAGGGAATACATATATGTTACTCCAAAGTAGATGAAGATATTCGCTCTAAACCCTCCTTGCCCAAGACCTTCGTTGGCACCTGGCAAAATTGCTGATCACACTAGCATCAAGCATGATGAGGACTATCCTAATGAATGGGCCAAGCGGCAAGAAAAGTTGGCCAAACAAGCCAAAGAAGCAGTGAGGAAATTCGACAAAGACTTAGCTCCTATCGCTGCTCATGCCTCTACTAGCAAGAAGGCTATGCCTAAGAAGCCTACTCGGAAACCACATTCCTCAGCAATGCCCTCACGGCCAAGCTCATCTGTGCCCTCATGACCTATTCGTCAAGCTGCTCGAGTTCCTCATGTTGCAAAACCCTCGGCTCCTCTAGCAAAGTCCTCGGCACCTATGCATCTTGCCTCTTGCCAAAGGACCACATGCATCTCAATTTCAAGTTCTTCTGCTCCTCAGTCTTCAACAGGCCCCACTTTGCTGAAGACCAAGGCTACTGGAAGATGCACCAGATCAAGTCCTCACAAGAAGCAAGTTGCCTTCCAAGTGCCGTCAGATGAAGACGAAGCTAATGATCAGGAATTAGCCAAAATCATCAGAGATAGACAACAAAGGGCCGCTAGAGCCAAGGGCAGTGTTGTGCCACTCATGCTAGATCTTAAGAAGATCCTGGACTTCATTGATCTCTGGCACAAGGACCCAAACACTCCCTTTCTAGAATTAAACCTCACACCTGGTCAAAGTCATATGTTGACGAATTTCATTTCTGAAGAAAAATGGAAATTTGAGAAAGCCAGGTCTGTGAAGAAAGCCCAGTACAAGAAACATCGCTTTCTGAAGGAAAATGTTCTGGAGCTATCACCTAATAAACTTATTGCTATGTAATCAGAAATCAAGAAGCTTAGTGATGAATTTGATGCCTACAAGGCAGAATGGCTGGGAGCCAAGGTCAGATTCGTCACAATGGCAAAGGGATTTACTTCCAATGTTGTTGCTAAAACGCACATTGAAATTCCTCAGGCTGAAGCATCTGCACAGCCTACTGAAGAAAATGCTAGCACCTCTGATGAAAATCAGGCTACTGATGAGACTGAAAGCACCAGGGCTGATGAAGCTATTCCAGCCGCTGAAGAAATTGCCAGGGCAACAACTAGTGTTGCGCCTGAAGAATAAGTCAGGCCAGCTAAAGCATCTGAAGCTGCGCCTGAGGAAACTGAACAAGTCAGGATAACTACATCAGTTGTGCCTGAAGAAACTACACCAATTTCCTCAACTCCTGCACCAACGCCAATACTAAGTCCTACCCTTCCTTCTGCATTAGAAGTGAAGAAAACCAAGGCTGCATAGCGAGCTGCTATGAAGAAAAGGAAAGCATCTGCTTTCCTCAAAGTCTTCTGCTCCCAAGAAGGCGAAGACTTTGACCAGCTGATTTGCAAATCCAACAAATGTTGTTCCTCTTTAAAGCATGCCATCAAAGGAAATCATTCCTTTTAGTGAAGATTATGTGATTCCAAGCGAATCAGAAGAAGAAGATCCTTCTGCTGCTTCGACAGAGCAGATGGATGAGGAAATTGACGTGGACAATGTCACTTCAACTCCATTGGTATCATCGCCCATGCCTCAGTTCACGGCTGAAGAGGCAGGCGTTGAGGAAATTGATGATGATGAAGAAGACGTGGACATTGGGTGCAGCACTCGAGTGTTGAATGATGACTATTTGGAAAGTCATCACCCCAATTCCCCCATGTTCACCCCACCACAACAGATTCCTCAGTCCCCAGTCTAGATTGAAGAAATCCATAAGGGCTATTCAATATCATGCACGGTATTCAATATCATGAAGAATCTGCTATTCAATATCATGCATGGTATTCCAATCAACTACCATGATTTCTTCATGAGGACTATGGCAAATGTTGTTGTTTCTCCGTTTGAAATGAAGCCTTACATGCCTTGGATCATGAGATTCATCATATCAAGGTCTTCAATCAACTACAAAGCTGATACTCTTAACCATGGCAGTTACTTGCCTCCCATTGAAGTCCTCAAGCGGACTATTTCCTTAGCTGATGAGAAGGGCAAGGCCACTATTATTGATGAAGGCATTCGTCCATTGGATGGACAATTCCGCAAAGCTACATCCTACTCCACCAATGATGACTCTGCCACTCATGACTCTGCCGCCAATGATTCAAAGAAATATCCTCAAGGCGCAGCTCCAAGGGTGATGACTGATCGTGAGCTTCTGCTCAGTCTTCATCAGAAGGTCGATCACAACCACAAATGGGTCAAGCGTCGGTTCGGTTCAATTCTTCACAACATGACTGCAACACACAATTTAGTGAAGAAGAACCATTACTACGTCCATGAAGTATTTGATCGCACCTGGGCTGTTCTATCTCATCTCTACGGTGAAGAAGATCGTAAGCAGATGGGCTTCAAGCAGGACTTTGACTGGTCTAAGCGACCATCGTAGAAATTCAAGAAGGCCGAAGTTTCTTCCTTGGTGGCTAGCTCGTTTTCTTCATCGCGTGAGACTGATGAAAATGAAGATTTGGATGACACTGCGCCAGGGCCTACTTCAACAACCGACCCCAACAACGCTGGCGCTCCTCCATTGACTTCGTGATGATATTCTTCAGGGGTGTTAGTCCTCACTTTTCGTCCCTTTTGGTCATTTGATGACAAAGGGTGAGAAATTTGAGTTAGTCTTCAAGCGGGTCTCTCTATATGGGCATTTTTTTGTTAAGTTGCAAGTCTTGCTCTTCTTAAGTGTTTGTTGGATCGAGTTGTAAACTTAAGTCCTATGGTGACCTGATACTTTTGCTCTATTTGTCTGCATGCTATTTCCTCATATATGTTATGCACGCATGCTGAATTACATCAGTCACCATATTTCATCATGAATTTCAAATTCTTCATTTGATATGTTAAATGTGTGTATGAATTACAAGATATAGGGGTAGATCTCCATGATATTACTCTACAATGTGCATTTGCTATCAAAAGCAAATTCCTCAAATATGCACATCTTCAGGAGGAGTTCTTCTATATCTTGCAATCAAATTCCTCAATTTTGAGCACTTTCAATTAATATGTTTATCCCCGTTAAAAACTTACCCTATTTGTCATCAATCACCAAAAAGGGGGAGATTGTGAGTGCATCTAGTGCCCCTTAGTGATTTTGGTGTATTGAAGACTTATAGGTCAAGGGACTAATATGTTTGTGAGTGTACACAGGCTCTACAAGTCGATGAGGAGTTTGATATTTACTATGAATGTTGACCCCTAAAAGTGTATGTCTTCAGCTAAAGACTTTGATTCTCCTAAAGATTTTGAAAGTGAAGAAATTGGTGTGACCTTGAAGACTTGGATATTCATGCGGGGATTATGAAGCGTGAAGACTTTTGTTTTCATAGTTTAATTTTCTCTTTCTTGATTCATAGGAAACACCGTACTGGTAAAGGGGATTGAGGTAATACTAAGGAAACTGATTTCCAAGTGATGCTCATCTCAAAATCCTACACCTATCCAATCCTTTCGAGTGAAGCCATTGGACATGTCATATCAGCTCAGTCAATTTCTTCAGTGACAGAGACGAAGATCTTCTGGTCTATGAGGAATTTGTTCTGACTGAGGAGTTAGGAATTTGCCAGTGCGGATTACTTACACGATGAGGAACATGATAGCCCTAAGGAATTTGATACCTCAAATCCGACCGTTGCTATGCTATGCGCTAGCTGTCGAAAATATCCTACCACCTAGCGGTCATATCATTGAAGGGCATTTATGTCTTATCATGTCGGGCTGCTCCCTAGGCTATAAATAGCCGCCCCCTACACCCACTAGATGGTTGGCTGTTCTGAGAGAAACTGACACTTGTCACTGAGAGTGTCCCATCCTCCGCGGAATTTGAGCGAAAATCAACAAGTGAGGAAAACCCAAAACCCAAACCCAAACACCTACAAACCCAAAGTGATTGAGAATCACTGAAGAGATTGTTCCTATGTGGAACCGACGCGTGTTACCTTTGAGGACTGTGTATCCTCCAGACGGTTAGGCATCATGGTCTGAGCATCCAAGAGGAATTGTGGATCACCGAGTGACCAAGTCTGTGAAGGTTTGGAAGTCACCTGTGAAGACTTACCATGAGTGTTGGGTGAGGTCTATGTGACATTAGCTCAACGATAATACAGTGAGGACTGTGTGTCCGGGACTGTGTGTCCTCGAGTTTAAATACTCAGCCGCTCCAACCAGATGTACAACTGTCACAGCAGTTGGAACTGGTCTACCAAATCATTGTCTTCACCAAGCCAACTAGTGCTATTTCCTCAACCCTTTCATTTCCTCATTCATGTGTTGATGAACTCGATCATTACTGTTTGAAGACTTTGACTGAAGATTTTATCTATTTCCTCAATCCAATTTCTTCAGTCACATTGTCTTCAGCCTGCTTATCCTGTGTTTACGCTACTTGTGCTTTGTGTTTGTTTTTCATTTCATCTTGATTACTATTTGTTACTCTGTTATGCTTACACCTAAGTACTTATTCCGCTGCTAGTTGTTCGTGACTTAGGAATTTCCTCACCCTGAAATTCCTCAGTGACGAATTTGTAAAAATCGCCTATTCACCCCCTTCTAGTCGAGTTAACGCACTTTCAGTAAGAATATTGGTGTTAATGTTTGTGATTCCCTATGCAAGCATGAAAGTCGTTATTTATGCAATGAAATTACATCCTACTTGTGGTGCATTATTTAGTGTTAGTTATGTTTAATGCTCGTTTATGATCATTTTCAATTTTTGCTTGGTTGCTTATCAATCTATTTGATAGCCTTTCCTTGTACTAAGTGGGAATAATACTTGTGCATCCAAACTCCTTAAACCAACTTGTGCCAATGAGTCCACCATACCTACCCATATGCGGTATTTCCATGCCGTTCCAAGTAAATTTGTATGTGTCAACTCTAATTTAAAAAATGAATTTCCTTTTTGTGTGCCCGTACCGCTCATGAAGCGCTAGGGGGTGGCCAATATTTTTCCATGTCAGATGTGTTATTATCAAGATGAGTGTTTATTCACTTGTCATTACACGAGAGTGTGGCAAGGTAATATGGATGCCCATTCCCCAAAATGAAATTTTTATGTCGTCAAATAATAAATTCCTTGGAAAGTGTTGGTATGGAAGGCATCATGGATACAATAGCCATGGATTGCGAAAGAATGGTGGAAGAAGGAATAAACTTTATTTTATGTTTGGGAACCGCCTATGATGTATCTAGCATGGAAAGTATTGAGAATTCTCGGTCGTTTTCGTTGACGGGAAAAGCATGCCTCCAAAATATTTTATCTCTGAGTTTGAGGTCTGAGCTCTTGCACCTCTACAAATCTCTGATTCCCTCTATGAAGGGCCTATCTATTTAATTTATCAAATTTTATTTTTTATTTGAGTCTACATCTTCTCTTATAAAAGCACCAATTTGGGTGCACTATGATCATACTTGTGCACTGGATGTAGCTAATATTCGAGTGTGTCTCATGTATGAATCAATTATTGAGCATGATGGGCTAGGGATAACTTTCTTTAGTGTTGATATTTTGAAAGACATGGTTGCTTGTTGATATGCTTGAGTATTGAAATCTTCCTGTCAAATAAAGACTATTGCTTTGAACCATCTAAAAGTCCAAATGTCCAGGAACATGTTAGGCGACATTCCACATCAAAAATTCTATTTTTATCATTTACCTACTCGAGGACGAGCAGGAATTAAGCTTGGGGTTGCTGGTACGTGTCCAACATATCTATAATTTTTTATTGTTCCGTGCTATTATATTATCATTCTTGGATGTTTTATATTCATTTTATAGCAACTTCATATCATTTTTTGGGGCTATCCTATTCACATAGTGCCCAGTGCTAGTTGTTGTTTTTGGTTGCTTTTTTACTTCGCAGAATACCCATATCAAATGGAGTCCAAACGCAGCAAAACTTTTTTGTGATTTTTTTCTACCCAAGACAACTTGGGAGCCAAGGAAGTGCAAGAGGGGAGGCCCATGGGGCCCACAAGGCACCAAGGAGCGCCATGGTGGGTAGTGGGGCCCACGGGAGTCTTTTGACTGCCTTTCAACTCTATAAATACCCAAATATTCCTGAAGCCCTTGGGGAGTCGACGAAACACAATTCCAGCCGCCACAAGTTCCAGAACCCTGAGATCCAATCTAGA
>NC_057804.1:202043050-202077543 GCF_018294505.1 Triticum aestivum | reverse complement strand
GTCATCCTCATTGGCGCTCCTCTGATGATGCGTGAGTAGTTTACCACACACCTACGGGTTCGTAGGAACTAGCTACATGTCTTCTTCTCTCTTTTTGATTCTCAACACAATGTTCTCCTTGATGTTCTTGGAGATCTATTTGATGTAATGACTTTTTGCGGTGTGCTTGTTGGGATCCGATGAATTGCTAGTTTATGATCAGTTCTATCTATGAATATTATTTGAGTCTTCTTTGATCTCTTATATGCAAGATTATTATGGCCTCGTATTTCTTCTCCGAAACTTTGGTTTGGTTTGGCCAACTAGATTGATTTTTCTTGCAATGGGAAGAGGTGCTTTGTGATGGGTTCGATCTTGCGGTGTCCTCACCCAGCGACAGAAGGGGTAGCGAGGAACTCATGTATCATTGCTATTAATGATAAAAAGATGGGTTCTATTCCTATATGAATAGATCTTGTCTACTCCATTTTTTCATGAACTTAATACACTAGATGTATGTTGGATACCGGTCGATGTGTGGAGTAATAGTAGTAGAAGTAGGCCGGAGTCAGTCTACTAATCTTGGAAGTGATGCCTATATACATGATCATTGCCTTGGATATCATCATAATTATTTGCTCTTCTATGAATTGCCCTACAGTAATTTTTTTACCCACCATATGTTATTTTCTCGAGAGAAGCCACTAGTGAAATTTACGGGGCCTGGGTCTATTTGCTATCATATTATTTTCAGAACTATTATGCCAAAAACCCAAAAACACCTTTCTGCACTTTTTATTCATTTATTTTATTTTGTGCCTTTTCAGATCTATTTATCAAATCTCATACAATTTAATCTATCTCAATACCGAGGAGGGATTGACAACCCCTCTTACGTGTTGGGTCGCAAGTATTTGTTGTTTGTGTGCAGGTACAGTTTACATAGTGTTGCTTGGTTATCCTACTGGATTGATAACCTTCGTTCATAACTGAGGGAAATACTTACTCTTGTTGTGCTGCATCATCCTCTCCTCTTCGGGGAAATACCAACGTAGATACGAGGAATCAGCACTCCAGGATTATATAAAACTTATGCGCACAAATGAAAAATGCAGCTTATGATTACAAAACTGTTGACGATAACATACAATACCTGAATAAGTGTGGAGCCAACCACTATCTTGTAACCTTCAAACAGATCAGGAATTACACCCAAGGTCTCCAGCTTAGGCGCAGAGACAACAGTTATTTATGAAGGTGCATAACGATAATCAAGGAGCAGCCTTTGGAGTGAAAGGCTGCTACTTCTTGAGCTTGCGTTGGTTTTTTCCTTGAAGAGGAGAGGCTGATGCAGCAAAGTAGATGTAAGTATTTCCTCAGTTAGAGAACCAACGTATCAGTCCAGTAGGAGACAACGCAGAAATCACCAATACCTGCACAAACAATCAAACAACTTGCACCCAACGCGATAAAGGGGTTGTCAATCCCTTCGTGGTTACTTGCAAAAGCGAGATCTGATAGGGATAGACGAAACTAAACAAAAGATAAAGTAAATATTTTTTGGTTTTTTGGTTTATAGATGTGAAAATAAAAGATTACAAAATAGTAGATCGGAAACTAATATGATGGAAAATAGAACCGGTGGCCATAGGTTTCACTAGTGGCTTCTCTCAAGATAGCAAAGAACATGGTGGTTGAACAAATTACTGTCGAGCAATTGATAGAAAAGCACAAAGTTATGACAATATCTAAGGCAATGATTATGAAATATAGGCATCACGTTCGTGTCAAGTAGACCGAAACGATTCTTCATCTATTACTATTACTACAAACATTGACCGACTCCTTCCTGCATCTAGAGTATTAAGTTTATAAAGACAGAGTAACACATTAAGTAAGATGACATGATGTAGAGGAAGAAACTCAAGCAATATGATGTAAACCCCATCTTTTATCCTCGATGTCAACAATACAATACGTGCCTTGCCACCCCTACTGTCACTAGGAAAGGACACCGCAAGATTGAACCCAAAGCTAAGCACTTCTCCCATTGCAAGAAAAACCAATCTAGTTTGCCAAACTAAACCGATAGTTCGAAGAGAATTACAAAGATACCAAATCATGCGTATAAGAATTCAGAGAAGATTCAAATAATATTCATAGATAAGCTGATCATAAATCCACAATTCATCGGGTCTCGACAAACACACCGCAAAAGAAGATTACATTGGATAGATCTCCATGAACATCAAGGAGAACATGGTATTGAGAATCAAAGAGAGAGAAGAAGCCATCTAGCTACTAGCTATGGACCCGTAGATCTGAGGTAAACTACTCACGCTTCATCGGAAGGGCAATAGAGTTGATGTAGAATCCCTCCGTGACCGAATCCCCCTCCAGCAGGTTGCCAAAAAAGGCCCCTAGATGGGATCTCATGGGTACAGAAGGTTGTGGTAGTGTAAAAGTGTATTCGTGGATGCTTCTGGTGGTTTGGGGAATATGTGAATATATAGGACGAAGAGGTAGGTCGGTGGAGTCACGTGGGGCTCATAAGGCTGGGGGCGCGCCCTAACCCCCTGGGTGCGCCCTACCCCCTGGGTGCGCCCTACCCCCTTGTTGCCACCTCATGGCTCTTCCGACTTGATCTCCAAGTCTCCTGGGTGTGTTTTGGTCCAAGAAAAATCATCGTGAAGGTTTTACTCCATTTGTACTTCGTTTGGTATTCCTTCTCTGCGAAGCTTAAAAACAAGGAAAAAATAGAAACTGGCATTGGGCTCTAGGTTAATAGGTTAGTCCCAAAAATAAAATAAAATAGCATATTAATGCATATAAAACATCCAAAACAGATATTATAATAACATGGAACAATAAAAAATTATATATACATTGGAGACATGTCAAGCATCCCCAAGCTGAATTCCTGCTCGTCCTCGAGTAGGTAAATGATGAAAACATAATTTTTGATGTTGAATGCTACCTAACATATTTATCCATGTAATTTTTCTTTATTGTGGCATGAATATTCACATCCAGAAGATTCATAATAGAAGTTTAATATTTACATAAAAAATAATACTTCAAGCATACTAACAAGGCAATTATGTCTTCTCAGAATAACATGGCCAAAGAAAGCTTATCCCATATAGTTCGGCTATGCTCCATCTTCATCGCATAAAATATTCATAAAGAACTCACATACTTATTGCAAAAATCTATTAGTTATTGAATCAAAGTAATACACACATTCTCCTAGGGGGATAGATTGGTAGGAAAAGACCATCGCTCGTCCCCGGCCGCCACTCATAAGGAAGACAATAAATAAATAAATCATGCTCCGACTTCATCACATAACGGTTCACCATATGTGCATGCTATGACAATCACAAACTTTAACACAAGTATTTCTCCAATTCACAATTACCCACTAGCATGACTCTAATATCACCATCTTTATATCTCAAAACAATCATACAGAATAAAACTTCTCATAGTATTCAATGCACTTTATATGAAAGTTATTATTATATCCCTCTTGGATGCCTATCATATTAGGAGTAAATTTATAACCAAAGCTAATTACCATGTTGTTTAAAAAGACTCTCAAATATTAGAAGTGAAGCACGGGAGTTCAATAATTTCTATAAAATAAAACCACCGCCGTGCTCTAAAATGATATAAGTGAAGCACTAGAGCAATATTGCCTAGCTCAAAAGATATAAGTGAAGCACTTAGAGTATTATAATAAATCACGATTCATGTGTGTCCCTCTAAAAATGTGTGTACATCAAGGATGATTGTGGAAAACTAAAAATAAAAGACTCAAATTGTACAAGACGCTCCAAGCAAAACACATATCATGTGGTGAATAAAAATATAGCCTCAAGTAAAGTTACCGATAGACGAAGACGAAAGAGGGGATGCCTTCCGGGGCATCCTCATGCTTAGGCACTTGGTTGTCCTTGAATATTACCTTGTGGTTCCTTGTGCATCCCCAAGCTTGGGCGCTTGCCAGTACTTATTCCGTAGTCCGTCAAACCCTTACCCAAAACTTGAAAACTTCACAACATAAAACTCAACAGACAATCTCATAAGCTCCGCTAGTATGAGAAAATAAAACACCACTTAATTTACTATTGTGAACTCACTATTTATTTATATTGGTGCAATATCTACTGTATACCAACTTTTCCATGGTCCATACCCCCTGATACTACCCATAGATTCATCAAAATAAGCAAACAACACATAGGAAAACAAAATCTATCAAAAATAGAACAGTTTGTAGTAATCTGTAACTCCAAAAATTCTGACAAATTAGGACAACCTGGGAAATTTGTGTACCAATCTTGTGTAAAAAGAATCAGTTAAAAAGCACGATTCTGTTAATTATGAAAATTATTTTCCTGGGTGCAAAAGTTTCTGTTTTTCAGCAAGATCAAAACAACTATCACCGTAAGCCATCCCAAAGGTCTTACTTGGCATAAACACTAAGTAAAACACAAAACCACATCTTACAATAGGCTAGATGAATTATTCAAAGAAAAACAGGAACAAAAAAAGAAAAAATAAAAAATAAAATTGGGTCGCCTCCCAACAAGCACTATTGTTTAACGCCCTTAGCTAGGCATAAAAATAGATCTAGGTATTATCATCTTTCGTATGCAATTATTCAATTGAACACTTATAATCCTTAGGAGATTTTTTGGTTTTATCAATGATCAAACTCCAAGGAGAGAAATTAAGAAATTCACTCATGGCAATTGGTTCCTTAATATCAAAAAATTTGGGGTGAACACTTATTGTTTTGAGATCTTCATTTTCTTTACTAGAAGATTCACCCTTATTCTTAGGAAGGTAAGTAAACCTGGAAATTTTAGTAGGAGGAATATTGTAAATAGTTTTTATGGAGGAAAAAGCGGAACCCAAGTTGGTAATATCTTCTAGTTTGCCAATTCTAGTAGAATCTTGATCTATCTTTTCATTAACTATATGTTCCTTTTCTCTAAGATTCTTTAAAGTAACTCCTACCTTAGATCCATATTGAGTAACCTGATTATGAATCTATTTATCCAAATTTTCAATCAATTCTATAGTAGCAATTTTATTCTCAATAATATCGAGCCTTTGCATCACATGTTCCAAGGTTAAAACAGTTCCGTTGATCAAAAGAGGTGGTGGGCCTACCAAATCTATCATAGCATTGTAAGAATCAAAAGTATGGCTCCCCAAAAAATTCCCTCCGGTAATAGTATATACAACATATCTATTCCAAGGAGTAACACCCACATAAAAATTGCGAAGGAGAACGGCAGTAGATTGCTTTTGAGTAGATCTATTCTGAGTATTGCAAATTCTATACCAAGCATGTTTTAAGTTTTCTCCCTCCCTTTGTTTAAAATTAAGGACCTCCTTATCAGGAGTGCTAACAATAATGGGAGGACAAGCCATGAAAGAAAGACAAGTGATATAGCACACGAGCAAACAAAAAGCAAAGAAGAAGAGAAACAGAAGAAGGGTAAAGAAAAAGGCAAATCTTATTGAAAAATCGTTTTAGAAGTTGGGGAGAGGAAAATGAAAGGTAAATGGCGAATAATGTAATGCAAGAGCTGAGAGTTTCATGATGGGTACTTGGTATGTCTTAACTTGGCGTAGATCTCCCCGACAACGGCGCCAGAAATTCTTCCCGCTACTTCTTGAGCTTGCGTTGGTTTTTCCCTTGAAGAGGAAAGGGCGATGCAGCAAAGTAGAGATAAGTATTTCCCTCAGTTAGAGAACCAAAGTATCAATCCAGTAGGAGACAACGCACAAATCACCAATACCTGCACAAACAATCAAACAACTTGCATCCAACGTGATAAAGGGGTTGTCATTCCTTCACGGCTACTTGCAAACGTGAGATCTGATAGAGATAGATGAAATTAAACAAAAGATAAAGTAAATATTTTTGGGTTTTTGGTTTATAGATCTGAAAAATAAAAGATTGCGAAATAGTAGATCGGAAACTAATATGATGGAAAATAGACCCGGGGGCCATAGGTTTCACTAGTGGTTTCTCTCAAGATAGCAAATAATATGGAGGCTGAACAAATTACTGTCGAGCAATTAATAAGAAAGAGCAAACTTATGACAATATCTAAGGCAATGGTTATGAAATATAGGCATCACGTCCATGTCAAGTAGACCGAAATGATTCTGCATCTACTACTATTACTCCACACATCGACGGACTCCAGCCTCCATCTAGAGTATTCAGTTCATAAAGAAAGGAGTAACACATTAATTAAGATCACACGATGTAGAGGAATAAACTCAAGCAATATGATGTAAACCACATCTTTTTATCCTCGATAGCAACAATACAACACGTGCCTTACTGCCCCTAGTGTCACTTGGAAAGGACACCACAAGATTGAACCCAAAGCTAAGCACTTCTCCCGTTGAAAGAAAAACCAATCTAGTTGGACAAACTAAACTGATAGTTCACCAAATCATGCATATAAGAATTCAGAGAAGATTCAAATAATATTCATAGATAAGCTGATCATAAATCCACAATTCATCGGATCTTGACAAACACACCGCAAAAGAAGATTACATCGGATAGATCTCTAAGAACATCCAGGAGAACATGGCATTGAGAATCAAAGAGAGAGAAGAAGCCATCTAGCTACTTGTTATGGATCCGTAGGTCTGAGGTAAACTACTCACACTTCATCGGAAGGGCAATAGAGTTGATGTAGAAGCCCTCTGTGTTCGAATCCCCCTCCTGAAGGATGCCGGAAAAGGCCCCTAGATGGGATCTCACAGGTATAGAAGGTTGCGGCGATGGAAAAGTGTTTTCATAGATGCTTCTGGTGGTTTTGGGATATATGTGAATATATAGGACGAAGAAGCAGGTCAATGTAGTCACGTGGGGCCCACAATGTAGGGGGGTGCCCTACCCCCTGGGCGCGCCCTCCCCCTTGTGTCCACCCCGTGGATCTTACGACTTGATCTCCAAGTCTCCTGGGTGTCTTCTGGTCCAAGAAAAATCATCGCGAAGGTTTTATTCCGTTTGGTATTCCTTCTCTGCGAAGTTAAAAAATGAGGAAACAAACAGTAATTAGCACTAGGCTCTAGGTTAATAGGTTAGTCCTAGATTTAATATAAAATAGGATATTAATGCATATAAACATCCAAAACAGATAATATAATAGCATGGAACAATCAAAAAATATAGATACGTTGGAGACGTATCAAAGGTCGTCTTTGATGATGAGCTCCTCTCCTTTAAAGCAAATTCCAATACTTATAAGGTGAGGCGACTTTATTTGGAGACAACTGATACAAATTTATTTCCAAAAACAAGCAGCAAGTGCTCTAGGCCAGGGCACAAGGAGTGGATGATACTGTGTAGTGAGGCCTTCGATAGATCGACTGCCACATGCGCTAGTTTTTTTTGAAGTGGGAGTCGAAGGATTTGTACTAGATTGTCTGCTAGATGGCACCGGGCTAACGTGGTAGTGTGGAGAGAGGAGGAAAACCATGAGATGGACATCAGTGGTGAAGGCACAACTACACTGCTTGGTGGGAAGCTATTTGCATAATAATGGTAGAACTCAAGATGCTGGAGTTTTTCGAATTGACGGGCTGTCAGCCAAGCGTCCATCGTGCAGGGTATGTGCAGCAGGCAGCATACCAGGATGCATAGGCGTTGAATGGAGCCATAGTTGGAGGAGATGATGGCTCTGTGGAGTTCAAAATCATGAATGACGGATAGCCAGGGACAGTCGAGATTAAGAGGCGAGGCACACCACAGAGTGCGCAACCAAGATGCAAGGACCTATGTGCGGCAACCATCCCTAGTGGGGAGAAGGAAGATGATCTCCCCAAGGATGGCGACCGGGAGATCGCTGATGCGATCCTCCCGATATTCTACGGGTACCTCGGATCCATGGGCGTGGCCGCTTTTGCCCGCGCTGTCGGGTCAGGATCTACAGCCGGCGGCACCGCTGGCCGAAGACTCATTTGTGTATATACCAATTTGAAAAAATGGCAGAAACATACATGTAGGACATTCAAAATAAATTCTCAAGATCTGGAAGAAAAAAAGCACAAACATATATGTTGGACATTCAAAATCAATTCTCAAGATCTGGCTATGAATCATTAGCACGAACGCTAACCCTAGTCGGATTATTAGAAAAAAAATCATTTGTATAGAAAAAACAATTAATCACTAACCATAGATACCATTGAAACAATCAATATACTACACGGATCTAACGAATCTTACTCCGATTTCGTGGACTAGGTGAACATAACCATAGGATTTATATTCCCAAAAAAAGAAGGGGGGGGGGACTAACCAGTTTTCCGTCGGAGTCGGAGTCATTGGAGGAGTAGCTGTGGACCTCCTGCTCCGGCTGGGGAGGCACGACGATGGCGATGAAGTCATTGTCGCACTGCTGCCGGCGCGAGACCTTGTCAACGGCGACCGCAACCTCCGTGCCTAGCTTCATGCGTTGCGTGGGTGCTTCACCAGCCCCGGCGTCGCCACTCCCTCTGATGGTGCGCTTCAGCAACATCCTAATACACTCCATGCGGTGGTGACAACTATGGAAGGGGGTGCGGCTGCCTATTAGGACCAGCGGATCAGGCGCGCCATTAGTACCGAGCAGTGGGAGCGAGGTGGGAAGCGGTCAAAGGGCTGGCACGCCTCTCGGTGAGCCTGCATAGCGGACTGCTGGCATGCCTACCATCATTTCACACAGGTACTAGCACGCCCCCTGGTGACACTGCATAGAGAACACGCGCATGCCTCTGCCTCTTGGTTTGGCTGCGTGATGAACTTCTAGCATGGGTCTTGTCAACGCACACATGCTCGTACGGCACACGAGACACGTGGCGACACGTATTATATTGATTTTTCTTTTTTGATGATTAATTCCGCCGCTTTATTGCTTAACCGAAGCATGACCCATACATTGTTGGTCTAACGCACACGGTTCAAATAAAGAGTCTGTTTGCGATATTAGTTGGTAATTATTAATAATTTCTTGTGTGTAAGAACTTGTCTCATATTTACCAAAACTTGTCTCATATTTGAAATATATATATAATATCACAGTCTATTAGTGTCCATATGACACCACGATAAGATTCATGAATTTCAACTTAGTTTTGGATATACAGGATTTTACAATCAAGATTCTCGATGTTATAAATTTCTTGCATCGGGACTAAATATGCACCCAGGGTCACGTACACATATGATTTTCCAATCCATTTTGGTGTACTATCACGAGTCTCATGTAGCGCAAATTTGATTTTTGCACATTAAGTCCCTATGAAATCAATCAATGTATAAAAAAGGACAAATGCTATCTATTTTTCATTTTTAACACTAAACTTCTTTGGTCACATGTTCGCTGCAGAAAAAGTTTGACATGCATCTTTGGGCCACATGCACGCGGTGGTCCTAGGACACCTCCCGTGTGACTCTCTCTATGGGCCCAGTGAGGTCGTTTTCAATCACTATGACCTGCGGTGAGAGAGGTCAATTTGACCAACAAGGATGGCCATTTTTTTGGTTTGTGTTACATATAGTAGGAGTATATATATAGTACGCGTCAAAGACAGTGGGGGAAACATATACTACGTGTAATATAGGACAGTCACTCACGTGCGATGCTTCCATCCATGGGCCCTCTAGGTTGTCCTCCATCACTTTGACCCAATGAGAGAGGTTAATTTGACCAACAAGGAGGTCTCTTCTTAAGTTGTGTTGTGGAGGAGTATATAGTATGCATCAAAGAGGCCAGGAGGGGGGTAGCACATACTACACACACATCATGAACGACCTCGCTATGTGTCGGGACTTTTCAGTTTTCGAGGCAGGTGCCACAAAGAAGTTGTGCATATTGGGTATTAAAAACATCACCAACACCTCTTTGGGCCACGTGCAGACGATGGTTGTCACTCACTCACCTGCGACGCATTCCTCCATGGACTCGCAAGGTCATCGTCCATCTAATATGACACAATGAGAAAGGTAATTTGACGACCAAGGAGGATTATTTTTGGGTTGTGTTACGATAGGAGTATATATTAGCATCGAAGACGGGAGGGGGCCATCATATATTGTGTGTCATGAACCTCGCATTGTGTGGGGGACTGAAAGGTTTTCGAGGCAAGTGCGACACCAATGTTGTGCATATATATTAGGTATTCAAACATCACAACCACACATATCTATACATGTGTTTGGCACACATGCAAGCGATGGCGGTGGTTGTGATACCCCCAATTCAATCGTACACTAATCATACACATGTATGTGTACGATCAAGATCAGGGACTCATGGGAAGATATCACAACACAACTCTAGACACAAATTAAAATCATACAAGCTTCATATTACAAGCTAGGGGCCTGGAGGGCTTGAACACAAACGGTTCGGCAGAAGCAACAATATCTAAGTACAGACACTAGTTAAACAAAACTGCCTTTAGAAGGCAAGCATAAACACAATACAGATTGAAAAGGCAAGGCCTCCTGCCTGGGACTCCTAACTACTCCTAGTCGTCGCGATTAGGCTTCGTCGGGGTAGTAGTATCTGTCGTCGGTGGAATCTAGCTCCTAGATCCGCCATCTGGTTGCAGCAACCGGGTATAGGGGGGAAAGAGGAAGCAAAGCAACTGTGAGTACCCATCCAAAGTACTCGCAAGCATTAGATCTATACTAAGTATGCATTGGTATCAAAGGAAGGGATGTATCTGTGGACTGAACTACAAAATGACAGAAGAGAAGGGAAGGCCTTGCCTATCGAGGACTAGCACCTTCAGGCATCTTTCAACATTCACAAGAGTCCATAATAGCATTTTATAATTAACAAACATGTTGTAGTATTAACAGCCAGAGATCCCTCCCTGACTCCCTGCGAGAAAGCAATCCCGGAGCCAACGTATCCATCTCATGTCTCAAGTATCCATTTCTAGTTGTAATAGATCGGGATACAACTCCAAGCGTCCATTACTGTGGACACATCTATTCAAATAGATAACTTCCCTGCAGGTGTGCACCACATTACCAACACACTTGATTACTCTAGCCGAAAACACTTTCTTGGGTCATGCCCAGTATCAGAAGATCAACACATCACAGTCCTACCTAGGCTCCGCAAAGAGGTCCCCGCCGGTCTACATTCTAAGCACTTCAGGGTCTTGGGCCAATCGCCCATTGCACTCCGGGTCATTGTGCGCAGGGGGATACTAGCACCACCTCTGCCTGGATGGCTCGATCCGACCTGGCCACAATGCTGAACTGGAAGTTTGAAAGAGCTTTCAAAAGAAACGTACGATGTCGAGTGCCCATATTTGTTCCCGCGTGGCGGTTAGTGCGTATAGGCTAGTGGCAAACTCAGATCAAATACCCAAACCCTTATTGTATTGGGAGCTCGCAGAGACAAGCAGAGAGTCACGATCGTGTGACCCCATCACCCCGTCTCAAGGAAATACAACAAGGGTCAGGCTCAACCCTCTCTCTCTAGGATGGTCTACCTACCCGGTCGTGCCTCGTAATTATCTCGCATGTACCCTCTAGGTCAACCCGACTATCCGGAGACTATTGGAAACCCAGGTCCAACTCTATCGAGCTGGTACCACATGTCCCTATAGTCCCTCAAAATAGTAACTCTCACAGGTACCCCCATGGTCAACCTGACTTCATGTATCTCGCGGGTACCCCTTGGGGCTGTCCCATCTTTAACAAGGGCATGGGGTAAAGCCAAGGTAACCGTGTGTCCATAACATCAAGGGGAAATCCAAGGAATCACCCTCGATGGATTCCTTCTCGATGTAGCCATCAAGGTGACCATGGAGAAATCACCCTTGAGGTTCACACTTGAGGTGTTGCACGATAGAGTTGTATCGGGAGTGGTGAAGGAGGAATCACCCTCAACACTTGATAGTAACTTTGCAGAGTCGCACAACTAAGAGGTGTGAGGTGATGTGTCGGGCTCTGGACGTTGATCACATTGATCGAGTCATCAATCATCAAGCCGGGGCAACTGGGACAAGGTGAGGGGTCACTGATGGATCACTATCCAACATATACTAAGAAGTTTAGGATAAGCAAGTAAGGTACAAGAGCAGGTTACAAAGGAAGGCTATGCATCCAAATAGGAGCAATCAATTAAAGTAGCAAAATCTAATGCAAGCATGAGAGAGAATGGAATGGGCCATATTAGAATGATCAAGGGGGGTTTGTTTCACTGGAAGCTCTGCTGAAAAGGAAGAAGAGTCATCGGTAACGTAGTCGATCACGGTGGCATCAGTAGCGGTGTCGGGGTCTACCGGAGAGAAGAGAGGGAAGAAAGAGTAAATATAAAGCACACAGGTGCATCACTAAGCATGACAAGACGACGCGCAATGCTAGGTGTGACCTAACACGATACTACACGATACCGGCGAAGCGGGAAAACATCTGGGAATGTTTTCTCGGAGTTTGCATTTTTATGCAGTACAAAAAAAAGACACATCCGTGACATTTTGGGCCGAACGATTTTTTTTTCTGTCATACATAGGACACTTCTATGACGATAATTGTGACAAAACCCGGTATCATCATAGATGTGGTGGGCTCCTACTTCTATGACAAAAAATCATGACAGAAAATGAGCTTTTCGTCCTGGGCGGGCCGGAGACGCAGCTGCGTGACATTCTTTGGGCCGTCCATGACGGAAAAAACCGTGGTAGAAGCGAGGGGGAGGAAAATTTCAGGGAGTTGCCGGTTATGGGGGGAGGTCGGGGGCCAAGCGATGCGCGTTTCTCTCGTACACGTGCGAGGCATTGGCTCTAACTGAACCTGAGCGAGGCATTGGGCTCTAAGTGAACCCCAGCGATTGCACTGCAGGCTACGCGTTACTGAACCCGAGCGATCGATCGATGGCTGTTAACTGAACCCGATGGAGCGATTCCTTCGCTCCTGCTCCTAACTGAAGCCAATCGATTGGATGAACAGTGAGCGTTTCGGGGGGGGGTTGGATGAACAGTGAGAGCTGGTGTTGCCTCTGGATGAACAGGACCCCATGGTGTGGAGGGCTGGATGAATAGTAGACGGTGGAGGGGTGGCTGTGGAGGGGTGATTGAACAGGACCCCGTGGTGTGGAGGGCTGGATGAACAGTAGACGGTGGAGGGCTAGATGAACAGTAGACGGTGGAGGGGTGGTTGAACAGTAGCCGGTGGAGTAGCGCGCGGTGTAGGCTGGATGAGCAGGAGCCCGTGGAGGCTAGAGGAGGTCGACGGTAGCCCGTGGAGGCTGGAGAAGGTCGACGGTGGAGATGAACAATATCCCGTGGAGTCCCGTTTTGCGGTACGCCACACCCCTCCCGATGAACAGGACCCCCGTTTCGACCATAGGAGGTCTGTTTCCTCTGTTTTGCGGTACGCCACACCCCTCCCGATCAACAGGGCCCCCGTTTCGACCATAGGAGGTCCGTTTCCTCCATTTTGCGGTACGCCAGACCCCTCCCGATTAACAGGATCCCGTTTCGAACGTGGCCGGTCAAACACAAGGCCGTTTCCTCCGTTGTGCGGTACGCCGGGCCTCGTTTCCATCGTCTGTTCCGTCCAAGCCCTCCCGATGAACACGACCACACATTCCGTTCCGACCCAGCCGGTTGTCTCCCCATGAACACGAAGACGACGTTGTTTCTCCGTTCCAACCCAGCCATGTACATATGCGCGAGTAGGCATTCGAGACCATGCCCGTATGTAGACATACGTGGCCGTATTTTCTTTCTTGCACCCTGGCCGCTGTACGTACGTGTACATGCTATGTTCGCGCCTCTACTATGGCACGTGCGCACCTCTACAACGACCAGTATGTACGTACACGTTCGCAACTAGAATGACAACGCTACGTACGCTTCGACCAGGTGGGTCCCGACTGTCAGGCACTTCCTTGCGTGCGAAAATGTAGCTGGTGGGTCCCAGCGGTCAGAGGGGCGAATCGTTTTTTTGCCCGGACGCACTTCCTTGTGTGCGAAGGTGTAGCTGGTGGGTCCTAGGAGTTAGGGGTGAAACGTTTTTTCACGAAATACGGTGGCCTTTCCGGTGAGTCCCCGCTGTCAGGTGGAGGAATGATTATTTTCCGCGTAATAAGGAGGCACTTCCTTGCTGCGGCCGTGGACCCAGCTGTCAGCCTCTCCACATACAGTCCACGTCCGATGGAAGTCGTTCCTTGACCACGTTGACCACGCCACGCCGAGAGCACCAGGGCAGTGGACGACGGCGAGGCCTAGGAAGGGGACGACGGGGAGCCGAGGAAGACGCGACAGTGGAAGCCCGTGCCAAGAGGAGTATGAGGGTTCACTGGTTCGGCTGCGGTGTGAGGCTGCCGTTGCCGCAGGGCCTGGCCAGCGGTGTGAATAGTAGGGGGCGGTGAGGCCTCCGCGGCAGCACATCCGGCCACAGTAGGCAGGAGCATGCGGCACGACCGGAGCTGCTTTGGGCGGCTGGAGCAAGAAGACCAGAGGTTGAAGAAGCACTATGGCCGTTGGATGGACATCATACGATCACTGGAGCTAGAATCGTTTACATTGACTAAGTTGACAAAGCCCTCCGTCCCCGTCAACTTAGTAGGCCCACAAGTCAGCCTCCCACCAAGGTGGGTCCCAGCTAGCAGGGGGTATTCATTTTTTGTGTGTAATAAGGAGGCACTTCCAGTGGGTCTGAGCTGACAGCAGGGGGAACATTTTTTTCGCAAAATACGGTGGCCCGTCGGGTGGGTCCCAGCAGTCAGGGGCAAACATTTTTTTCGTGAAATACTGGTGGCCCGTCCGGTGGGTCCCTGCTGTCAGGTGGAGGAATAATTATTTTCCGTGTAATAAGGAGGCACTTCCTTGCGGCTGTCGTGGACCCAGCAGTCAGCTTCTCCACGTACAATATTCTTCCGATGGAATTCGATCGTTGACCACATTGACCAGGCCGTGCCGAGGGCACCACAGCGGTGGACGACGGCGAGGCCTAGGAAGGGGATGACGCGGAGCCGGGGAAGACGCGGCAGTGGATGCCCACGCGGAGAGGAGTACGAGGGTTCACTGGTTCGGCTGCGCTGCCGTCGCCGCAGAATAACAGGGGGTGTGGGTGAGTGGAGTGGAGGGATGGCCTGGCCAGCGGTGGGAGTAGTATGGGGGTGGTGAGGCCTCCGTGGCAGCACAGCCGGGCACGGGAGGCAGGAGCAGGCGGCACGACCGGCGCTGCTTTGGGCGGCTGGAGCAAGAAGACCAGAGGTTGAAGAAGCACTACGGCCATTGGATGGACATCGTACGGTCAGTCGAGCTAGAATCGTGCATATTGACTAAGTTGACAAAGCCCTTCGTCCCCTTCAAATTAGTAGGCCCACTATACCGGGTCCCAGCTAGCAGGGGGAGTATTCTTTTTTTTGGGCGTAATAAGGAGGCACTTCCTTGCGTGCGAAGATATAGCTGGTGGGTAAGAGCTGTCAGCGGCGGTAACATTTTTTTCGCGAAATACAGAGACCCTTTCGGTGGGTCCCAGATGTCAGGTGGAGGAATCATTATTTTGCGCATAATAAGGAGGCATTTCCTTGCGTGCGGCCGTGGGCCTAGCTGTCAGCCTCTCCACGTACAGTCCACTTCCGATGGATGTCGTTCATTGACCATGTTGACCAGGCCGCGCCGAGAGCACCAGGGCAGTGGACGACGATGAGGCCTAGGAAGGGAACGACACGGAGCCAGGGAATACTCGGCAGTTGTTTCCCACGCGGAGAAGTACGATGGTTTACTGGTTCGTCTGCCGACGTCAGAGAATAACAGCATGTGTGGGACTGAGGGTGAGTAGAGGGATAGCTAGGCCAGCGATGGGAGTACGATGGGGTGGTGAGGCCTGCGCGGCAGCACAGCTGGCTGCGGGGAGGAGGGAGCAGGCAGTCCCGCCGGCACTTGTTTGAGCGGCTGGAGCAGGAAGAGCAGAGATTGAAGAAGCACGACGGCCGTTGGATAGACATCCAACAGTATACAAGCCATCTGTGGAAAGCCTCAAATCTGTCGAAAATAGCATACGGCCCATCTGCCATTATTTCAAATAGTTTACAGCCCATTTGCTAATTCTTACGGGTTTTTTTGGAACCCATATTCTTTTTGTTAGCATTACAGCCCATATTGTGGCCACAGTTGAAAAATTATACGAAATTTTGCATATGTCGGTGCAGTCTGAACTATTTTTAATCCCGAAATTTCGAGTCACATTCAGACTGATTTTAAAATAAATGTATGTCAATATAAAATCCAATAAATTGTCCATGGATAAAAATCAATGCAATTTAAAATCTTGAAATGAAAAAAAGATATTTGAAACTAATTGCCAGTTTGATGTGTTTTAAAAATGTACAACCCATTTCTCATTACTGATAGGCCATTTTCTCGGCCAGCCTAATGAAGCTCTCCTCGTCTAGCCCAACAGGCCTGATAAAGTGACTTACTTGACAAATCACAAAAAAACTGGGCTAGCCATTTTCGAAAAGAAAAAAAAAACTACTGGGCTGGTATGTGGTAAACATAAAAGAAAAGGTTGTCTAGACAGGCCAGAGTGTCCCGCACAGCCCAGTTGACACCCTGCTTCCGTCTCAAAAACAAATTAGATAAATGCCACTCCAATTATGGCAATTCATAAAAATGCCACTGCAATTTCCAAACTTTGAAAAAAGCCACTGCAATTTTTGCAAACTTTGAAAAACGCCACTCCAGTTTGCAAACTTTGAAAAACGCCACTCCAGACTTCAAAAAATGCCACTAGAAATGGCATGAAATGGCATTTTTCAAAGTTTGGAAATTGCAGTGGCATTTCTCGGAGGCATTTATCAAATTAACCCAAAACAAAAATAACTGGGCGAGCTGCTGGGTCCCTGGTGTCAGCCGCTCATTGTGCAATTCTCTCGTTTATTGACTACTTTGACAATGGCATGGAACCCAGATGTCAGAAATCCACTAGGAGGAGCCATTTTTTTATTGGCTTGAAATAAGGAGGCACTTGCTTGCGTACTGCCATGACCTTGGCGGGTCCCTGCTGTCATCCTCTCCACGTACAATCATCTCCTGATTGTGTACGCCTCAACTTGCTAGGCCCACAAGTCACCCTCTAAACCCGTGAAGGACAAATACAACCCATTTAAAAAAATAACAGCCCATTCCATACGTTCAAACGGAAAGTTCAACATTCAGAGCAAAGTAACAGGTCCGATCCACATATAGAGTACTGAACTTCCACGTTGACAAACATCATAGCCAAGTTAACTATCTACTCCCACTAGACAAGTACTAACTTACTCTTAGCTAACTAGACGATGCCGGCGATACACGCTAAACGCCAGCACCGGCGTCCTGCGCCTCGCCTCGGACTTGCCAGAGGTGCGATAGGGCGCGTTGCTCGCGCGCGTTCACCCTTTCCATGCCGGCGTGGTCCACCGAAGCTTCGGCTTCCAAGCGGGAAACCCACTTGACGAGCTGGTAGTAAAAATCGGTGTCGCGAACGCGTGCGTGCCCGACAGCCTCCAGGGCTATTTACCGGGCGCCGGCCTCCACGTAGTCGGCCCAGTTGCGGGCACTCTGCTCGCGACTCAGAGCGTCGGTGCGCTGCTGCTCTATGTCCCGCTAGCGGCGCAAATCGGCAATACGCTTCTCCTCCGCCAGGCGGTCGCGCACCAACAACTCCTGCTCCTCCGCCATGCGGTCGCACTCCAACAACTCCTCGATCTGCGCATTGCCATCTAAAGACAGATAGAATGCCTCCTCCCTCCGTCTGCCTTCTGGTGAAAAACCGAACACTAGTTCCAGCGGTGACCGCCTCCGGCGTCGCCTACCGCGGACGTGCGGGGGCATGGTGGACGTGGCGAGCGACGTCGGGCCGGTGGGGGCTTATGAGAATATGGCGAGTTGGGTTACGGTTGCAATGGAGAAGGCCGGGAAACAGTACTTATAGGGGGAAGGTAGCGCGACGGTCATCAGAATTCAATGCATAATGGCTTAGTGTGCCAGCTTGCCGTGGAAAACTAGGGAAACTGAAATTATGACTGTGTCGTCCCGTCCCGTCTGGGTCGCACACCGGCATGGCGGTCAAACGAGTGCACTCGAATCATCTCCCTCCTTGTCAATAATGATTTCACGGATTTAAAAAGCCCGCAACAATTAAAGCATATCTTTTTCGCATCAGTTAGCTGCCTTAATTACGGCCGGCTGCATGCAGGCACTCAAAATCGCTCGCAGGCAGTACGCGAAGCAGCATGCAATGAGTCGTAGCCAAGGGCACGCATGCAGCCACTTAAATTGCTGGAATTAATTAGGATTAAACTTCTGCATGCCGTTAATTATTGCCATGCCTTGGTCTTGCTGCTTTTCTCACGGTACTAATAAACCCGGACGGAGGGAGTACCTTGGTTGGTGAGAGCTTTGAATTAAGCCCTGCAAACCGGAAAGGAGGTACTAGTACGTGCGTGATCCGCTATTTATTCGTGTAGGATCGAGTAGGTCGTTTCTTGAATTGAGCCCTGCAAACCGGAAAGGAGGTAGTACGTGCGTGATCCGCTATTTATCCGTGTAGGATCGATAGTGTAGCTTGTCAGTTTCTTCAGAGGTAGGCATTTTTATCCGTGTAGGATCGATAGTGTAGCTTGTCAGTTTCTTCAGAGGTAGGCATTTTTATTCCAAAAACTGCCACTTCGCATTATGCGTCGCAAATAAAACTGCCAGGAGCGCATTTGTAGGCTAGATAGTGATCGATCAGTAACTTGTAAATAGTGAGCGAACAGAAATAAGTAACTGTCAATGCATCTCAATGATTCATAGATCATATACATATATGTAGCTCCAAAATCAAAGATCAGCCACTTTGATCTTGCGTCGCAACTAAAACTAACTAGTACGATTCCCATACATAAGATCAACATGTTAATGCATCTCAATGATTCACAGATCATATACAAATATGTAGCTCCATAAGCAAAGATCTAGAAAAAGCATCTGTTCTTCCTACTAACATGGATGCTTCTCTTGGCCAATATTTAGTACAGACTGAAAGACAAATTTGTTTGTGAAGTCTAGAATTCCTCTTGCAAACGTAAGTGGTTTCACCAACAGCTGGATCCATGAGAATGAACCACACATGATGGAGGAAGATCCACTGCAATATGATTTGGTCTTCTCTCGATCACACCGCGAGACTATTTTCGGAATACAAACTTTAACTTAGGGAAAATGATGCCCATTGTATAATCAGACCAAAGCAATGAAGCACCTAGTGTTGGCCAGTAAATAGTATAGTACTACTTTTCTGCAGTCCATGAAGTGACTATCCAATCTTTGTGTCTATTTTCAAATGGCACTGCATGCAGTGACTATACTATTCTCTTGTGCAGTTCAACCAAAATTGCGGACACTTTGTTTGTTTGCCAAATAGCAATGGGCAGACATCTCTGTCTGCACAAATATCAAGCAGCTAGTAAACATATGCCACACCATGTTCGCAGTGATGGAAGAGGTGAAACCGATACAACCGAAATTGAGCATCCAATCATTGAATCTTGTCCTGCACCTCCAATGTAGGTCCACCCTGCCAATAAATTCACATGCAAACCACTAGTATTACTATCTAATGACAGTACGAAAAGAGTAGCAAGATAGTAGCAAACCATGTACCTTCGTAATGAACAGCTCATATGCCACCAATTGGATATAAAGGTTTGGAAAAAAACATGCTCGTAATGTTGAACCAGTTGGACTTTTTGGGCAGCTCCACTAAAATCGAGCATCCCTATTTGCATAGATATTGAAAGTGTGATTACTATAAAGTGGCACTAGTTGAAGCATAGACTCACAAATATAAGCATTCCAATTTCTTAATGGGAAAAGGTAGCAAGACTCTTTCTAACCACCTATTTGAAGGAATAAATAAAGCAACATCGGCTGATGTCAGGAAGGCATACATAGTTTTTTCCGAAAAACTGAGCCATTCCTGACCTTTCCTCTTCTTTTAAGCAAATTTTGTATAGTTCTACTAAAATAAAATGCCATCACCGCCTTGACAATTAGTGACACTGTACAAAAGGAAATGACCTAACATTACATCATGATGTCGGGTATGTAGTAGACAGGCATTAGAGACAAACATACAGACCTCCTCCGATAACATAATGAACATTAATTTTAACAAAGGTGTGACTAGCTTTACCGGGATAATTTGAGTGAACTCTACACCCTCTGTTCCTTAATATAAGACGTTTTCGTGGTTCAATTTAAAGTACCCAAACGTCTAGTATTTAGAAAAACAGGTAGTAGTTTTCTTGAGCACATATCTGGGAAAGCTTGCCACACTTTATTTATGTCCATACGCTAATGCAACACCATTCGAATACTACAAATATACACTAATCCAGTGGCTAGTGCAACAGTAGAGTAGTTAGTTTATTATAGGGTACAGTACAATGGTTTTACTAAACATTTTTCAATAAACTCTAGCACTGGAAGGTTTCTATAAGAATTAACAATACAAAATGTAAAGGTAACAAGTTTCTACATTGGTATACTAGTTGCGCATGAGCATTAAGCCAAATACAGAAGTCTGAAGGTAACTAGTATTATTAACTAATGACAGTATAAAAAATTTGCAAACCATGTACCTCCAAGGTAAATATCATTTCAAACTCGGGGGGACCTTAAAAATTGCTATCCCAATCTTGATAATCGATCAAACATAAAAACTTGATCGAACGAATCAAGAGAACAGCCAGAGGAGGAGGTGCCCACTCTTGACCTTTCCTCTTGTCTTCATAATTGTCTGTGCAGTTTAACCAAAAAAAAATGACATCAGCGCCTTGGCATTTTGGTGACACTATACAAAAAAATCAACTTATCTCGTGAAAGTGAGGTATGTAATCTATAAGCATTAACAGTGCAAAAATCTAAAGGTAGTAACAAGTTTCATCGTTGGTATACTGGATGTGCAACAACATTAGATTGCCTTAGCTGAAAAATCTTTAATACATCCACAATCAACAGCTAACCCTGAAATAATCAAGTGACATAAAATGGCACTGCTTAAAATTTATCTGTGGCATTAGACTGAGAGCGGCATTAGTTAAATGTGGCATAACTTTAGCACTAGAATTGCTTGACTTGACTGCTGGCGTTATACTAACAGCAAAAACAGTGGCAATAAGAGCATGGGAGGCCCATTCGGACAGTGGGCGCACCAGTACGATGTACCTCCACGGGCGCAGATTGGTGAGGGAGGTATGGTTGCCCAGAGCAACAAATATCCAGGCAGCATATGTGGATTACGTCCCATTTTTGTTCTCTTTAGCCACCTTTTTCCTATGTGAGGACAACAAACCGATCGACCTGGTCATTCTCTATTGGGTTGTCATGCCCTTCTACCCTTCTTCAACCAAGAGACACGAGACTCGTTCCTTAGCTACTGATTTTCTCCTTTTCAACCTAGATGCGGGTTCGATGCCTACTCTCTTGGATAGTACAGTCTCCCTTCCTTTCCTTATTCAACCCAGACATGCATTAGTCTGCATGAAGTAGGGTTTCCTTTTAGTGCAAATTATGGTTTTCGTCTACGTGGCCAGTAGAGCAGAGGATAGAAAATTGGGAAGATGGTGGAGTGGAAAAAGATCCACATGCAACGACGTGCCAGATCGGGCAATAGAACAAGGGTATGGTTCGAAAAGAGGTAGCATACCTGAGGGTCGGCGGGAAGTGGCGTCGCTCGTGGTCGTCGTCCTCCGCACACACTATGGCAGCGATCCCGCGTGGGCGCTTGGTCTGAGAGGACGACCTTGTTGTCAGTGCGTGACCTCGCTTGCCGTCGACGAGTGTGTCAACGCTGCACGTCCTTTTCTTCCCCAGCGGATCTATGACCACCGGTGAGGTGGGAGAGAGGGGCCATCTTTTTTAGATCTAGAGAGAGGGTGGTAGTGTGAGAAGCCAGTGGGCAGCCCTTGGCAAGAAAGCGTTGAAGCTCCAGCCTATATATCTTATTTATACTACTAGTACTGGAGGTGGAGTAGTGGTAGAGTAGTTTATATTTTCTCTGCGTACAGTACCAGTTAGTCGTGCTTCAAAACTGAATGGCACGCCATTAAAAAAATAAAGGCCGATAACTAATGCGGCACCTCGGGCCAATGCGGCCAGATCGCATTTTGCAAGTGAAATTACACACCATGTTTCGTTGACATGTGGTCCCGTTCCACATACCAGTGAGACGACGATGAGTAGTAGGAGTATTTCCGAACCGACGTGTAGGCCGGGGCGCCCCTTCATGAACCATGGAGAACTGGCGACCGTCCACCGACTCTTTGCCTTTCCCTCTCGATTTGGAACTGCTGTCGCACGCTCTTCCTATCCCTCCTCCATTTTCCTTCAGCCCTTCACCATTTCTTCTGCCATTGTTTGATCGTCTTCTCCATGGAGGGAACAGGATGGAAACGACCCCGTTATTCTTTCCCCGGTCTGAAAGATGACGTGGTGGAGGAACTCATTGATCGGTGCGACGTCATCACCTCGGCTAGCATGACGGGTTCATTCAAGCCCATTCTCGACTCAACTAATAACATCATTACAAGGAAACCAAGAGTCATGGAGCGGTTTGATCTCCCCTATCTTCTTTGCCGTGACCCTGATGACTGGCGCCGTCACGATGTAGGCCTCGCCCTGTGCAAGTTGATGCCGCTTGATAATGATACGTATGATGTTAAGATGCCATCGCTTGAGGGAAAGGCTTGGGCAGGCACAAATGGAGATTGGGTTGTTTATATTGGGTCCAACTGTGAGTGGGAACTTGTGAATGTGTACACTCGTGACCGGGTTCCACTTCCAAAAATCTCAGTAGACTGCCCAGAGGTTGAGCACACTGGTATCGTATGCACGTTCAAATACAATCATGGTGACTGTCTTCTACGAAAGAGAGCAATTTCTCGAGTCCCCAACCGCTCTTGGAATTTCAACAACTATGAAGTTGTTGCTATCTTCGACAAGCTTGTTGCCGTCCTCAATGGTTTGACTGGATGGATATTGCTCAAAAATCAGTTTCTGTACACGGATGAGTACTGTGATGCAATTCAATACAAGGGCCTTGTGTTTGCTGCCACCACTCATGGCACTGTTTTTGCATGGCATCCTCGTTGTTTCGGTACGTTTGTTCTCCACCGTAATTATAATTGTTTCATCCACATGCATGCGGGTTAGCAAGTTTCCCTTTAGGCTGGTCATAGTGGGGAGTAACTTAGACTAGTAACATGCATATGTTACTAGTTTATTTTACTACCTCTATAGTGCATAGTATCTTAGATTAGTATCATAGGTGGTCTCATTTATTGCCATGCATGACACATAGTATCATCACATTTATTATGTTACGGTATCTACCTATGTTACTATAACCATCTCTCTCTTCCTTAAAGGCCTGCCACATAAGCATGTTTACGAGTCCCAAGTGCATGATACTACTTATGTTACCCCCACTATGGCCAGCCTTACTAATTAGCCTTCTTCTTGTGTTTCCAAGGTCCTGTGAACATTCCACCACACCTATACTTGAAGATTTTTATAACCAAGGGGGAGATGACGACGGTGATGATCACGAGCATGAGGACGAGCAGCGCCCATATACTATTTGGCGCCTGGCAACTAATTACGATGGATCACCTCTTCTCCTGTGTATACAACCCACTCATGATGTTACTGCTAAGGAAGCAGGTGTAGTCTCCCATGGTCGCACTCTCCGGACCTATTCCAACACCCGTTGCATGGTATTCGGGATGGATACTAGTGTGCTAGCGCCAACTCCTTCTCCCTGGTACAAAATTGATAGTCTTGGAGAAAACTCGCTCTTCCTTGGACAAAACTATCCAATGATGGTGAAAGGCGATCCAACTGATGTTGACACAACATTACTACTATTTAGGAGAATCAACTGTGTCTATACCTCGGACATTTGGGTGGTTCCCTACCCTGGTACTGATACAGTAGGCCGCTTCAGCCTGGATGATCAGTCCCGCATTGGTCTCCACATCGACAATGGATGGCCCGTCCCAGAGAATCACTTGTGGTTCAAAGCAAGTGTTTCCAATGCCGAGGAATGGTTGAGTTGAAGTTCATTTCATTGCTTGTTATTTGTTGTGTGGTGAAAACTTTCGTATTTATAATGTATCCTTGTTGTCGATGTGGGTTGATGACCTATTGTATGTAATAAAATGATATGCCTGTGATAAACTTACTAAATTTATGAATGGCTTTCAAGTTGCTTCTGTGAGTGAGTGGTGTGACGAGGCAAAAAAATATTTTCCGAATACATAATTGTACGTGCATTGCAACAGGTTATCGGATGAGGCCAATCAACAATAGTAGTACACTATTTGTACTAGCTTCACATGCTTCACGCGTCGTGCGAGTGTTTTTACTGTAGCCATACTGTACTACGTAACTAGCACCTCGAATCCTCGACACTAGTAGTACTAATATACTAGTAAGTAGTAGGAGTAGTAGGGTGGCATGGGCCAGAACAAGCATTCACATCCAGGAGTACGGCACACGCCACCAGCATGACTTCCATCTGACACCATATTTCTTGGAGTCCGTGCTAGAGCAATCTCTTCAACCTCATCATTTCTCTAACTCAGCCATCGCGAGGCGGGCGAGGTGGGGGTTTGCCGGTAGTCAGTTTCCTTAACTGCAGTCCCACTTGTAAGGCCAACTGCAATGCACGACCCCAAACGGACCTCCATTTTGCACGAACTCCAATGATAATTTTGACTAGAAAAGCAAGACCAAAGAAAACAAGAACCGCAAGAATACATTTTACTACTCCTGTAAGTTGGATTAGTGCCTTCTCAATGCATTAATTATTGATCTGCGGAGGCTCGATCTTGCGTGCTTCTTTCTTCTTCGAGTGTAAAGAAGTAGACGTTGCTTCCTCGCATCTAGTCTCATGTCTAGCCTCTATTCTAGTACTCCCTCCGGTCCATTTTTCTCTGCGTCTAAGCAGCAACACGCATACTAAGTAGGAGTATCAACAAGTGCACTAATCTCATCTATAGCCTCTGTGCTAGCTAAAAGTGATAGAACATCTACTAAATTGAGCTCTATCAATATATGGATGTACTCTTCTTCCCAATACAAAAACTTGCATCCATTCTACTCCCTCCGTTGCACAATACATGCCTTCTATTTGTCAAAATATATATGTATATAGACATGTTTTAGTATATAGGTACATCCATTTTTGGAAAAATGGAAGTCAAGTATTTTGTAACGGAGGGAGTACAAAATAAAATTTTTAAGTTAGCACAACTACTTTAATCCGAGAGCACAATCGAAGATTTGGTCGGGTTCTTCCTCCTTTTGCCAACACGTGGGACATCCAGCATCCAGGTCATGTCATTAACGAAAATAGGTAGTTGGTAAGTTGAAGCCACGAGATGTGCATCTTGGGTTAAACTGTAAATAGAATCTTACTACTCTTGAGTAACTCCAAAAGAGGCCACCGAAGATCTTTCTTGGATTTGTTTTTCATCACCAGCACGTCGAGGTGAAAGATGTGCAGGTTCAGTGGGTCCGCTTGTGTTTTCACTAACATGTAGGACCACATGTGACCAAACAGACAATGGGCTCCGCACGTCCGCTGGCTGGCTGAGAAGAGAGATAGAGGAGTGCTGAGCACGGACTGCGGGAAATTTGTTCTACGTACCTCGATATAGGCTCGATATAATGGGGTGGCATGGGCCATAACTAGCATTCACGACTAGCAGTACGGCACACGCCACCCACATGAGTCCCGTCCGACACCAATTTTCTTGGAGTCCGTGCTACAACCATCTCTTCTCCCTCCTATTTTCTCAGCCATCGCGCGGCGGGCGGGGTGGGGGTTTGTCGATAGTTGGTTTGCTCAACTACGGTCGCACTTGTAAGGGAAAATGCAACACCAAACACATTCCCGCTTGAGCGGCGTGCCAGACCAACCGTGTGGGGGTGCGACGCGAACACGGCAGGCTTTTCCTTTTGAACTTGGAACTTGTAAAATTTGGTTCTGCTCCATGGCGCGATCGATAGATAGAAAATAATGATTTTGCCTAGAGTAATGAGAAGTTTGGTTCTAGCGCCATTCATGCATGGAGTACGTAGGAAAATTATGAAGTTGATGTGAAAGGTAAGATAATTACTGTAGTATCATATACTACTACATGGATTTGACGGAAAGATAAAAATACATATGGATCCATCAACGACATCCTCACGCCCTAGTGCGCCGGGTCACCAACCGACGTGTGAGGAGCAGCGGCGTTGGCGGTGAGCTCAACGTGCTTCTGAACAGTGCCGTCCAAGGTTGCCCTGCGGTCCAAGAAGGCTAGCGTCCTATCGTCCTCCTCTTGCATGCGCGTAGACGTGGGTGATTATGTCGATGGCGTCTTGCTACGCCAGGCGCTGTGCGGCGAGCGCAACCTCTAGGTGGACATTCTCCGGCGCGATGGTGGGCAGTGGCAGGGCCACCAGTGCGTCGAAGAGGTTGTCACCATAGTGGCAGTTGAGGGTGGCGGGCATCGCAGAGCCTGGGCGCGTCGGCTGGAGGCTTATGTCAAAGTCATTCGCGAGCTTCTTGACGACGGTGAACTTGTCGAGGAAACCGACGAGGACCTCATTGAACAAGGAGACGAAGCTGTCGTCCAAGCAGCCCCTCGCCCTACCGGCCTCAAGCAATAGTACCTGGAGACGTTCCTTGTTGCCGGGCCGCAGGCCGGCGTCGTGGACCATCTGGCACAGCCGGCTGATGCTCGCGATCATCACCTCCATGGGTCTAGCTTAGCTTCTACTACCTCCGTCCTGGTTTATTGGTCCCCATTGTAATCCGTGTCAAATTTTGACCACAGATTTAACTAACAAAATGTTTACGCATGTTACTAAAAATTATATCACTGAAAACTATGTTCAAATACGAATCCAAAAATATATTTTTTGTTGACATGCATCAACATTTTGTTAGTTAAATCTTTGGTCAAAATTTAGCACAAATTACAAAGGAAACTAATAAACCAGGACGGAGGTAGTAGTTGTCAACTGATCTTGCGATTCGAGTGATCACTCTTGCCTTTGGTTAGCGTGCGTAGGTGCGTAGGATTTTGTACTACTCCTCAGCCCTCTACTGCACCTTCCTTTAGCTGTATGATAGGTGGGCCAGCCACCCCCTAGGCCCACATGTCATTCACCCAAAGGCAGTTGCCATAAGTCAATGAAGCTGCGCCCCCCTCCGTGCCGGTGCAGTATAGTCATCTCACCGGACCTCTAGTTGGGGCCAAACGAGAGAAGTTTGATGTTTACTGGTTTATTGGTCCCCTTTGCATTTTGCACCAAGTTTTGACCTTTGATTTAACTAATAAAATGTTAATGCATGTAAAAAAAATGTTGTGTAAGTCACATTATGAAAACCAAATAATCCCAAAACACTTAGGCATGGTGCATTAACTCCCTCCTTGTTTATTTTTTCGTGACATATCAACCAATGAGAGATGTGGGCCGTGCATGCTTTCAATGACTTGAGACTACCAAACATGACATGTAGTGTTTAGTTCATTGCATGTAATCCTATTAAGACTCTAGTTAGCAAGAAAACATTAAGTTCTCTCGCTGATAGGAATAAAACACCATGTATTTATTTACAGAGGGAGTAGTACATTTTTTGTGACATGCATTACTAGATATTGGCCCTATTTGGATACTCTAACATAGTTAGAGTTAGACTTATTTTCTAACCCACTCTAACCCAAATAAGCACCTCTCCATCGGGATAGTTGGGTTAGATGGAACTAACCCACTCTAACCCTCCTTGTTTGGATACTTTTGGGTTATTTGAGCCCCCAACTATCCAAAACTAACTCTAACCCCATGATCCAAACAGGGCCATTGCTAGTCAAATACTAAAATCCATATGGACATGGTAGTACTCCTAAATCCAGACCGTGGTGCTACTAGTACTAGTAGTAGTACTGCCAATGTAGTACTCCTAGGAGTACTAGCACTATACTACCCGTTGGTCAAATTATTACGTGCTGCTCCTCACAGTGAAGTGACAAGACCCTGCGCCGGAGATGACACCTGAGTATAGGCGCCGTGCTCGGCATATCATAGTCAGCCTCACCGTCTGCAGTCACTATCATCATGGCTGTAGAGCTAGCCTGCTTACAACTAGCCCTGTTCGACATAATTTCCCGTGCGTAGATGCCCGTGCATTGCATGGAACACCAAGATTGGGGGTGGACGGCTCCGGCAGCGGCCATCGCACTAGATTTTTCCACGGCCTTCTAGATATGGTGGGGAGGAAATAAGGCTGATTGTGAGAGACAAGGAGTTGTTTGTAAATAGGGAACAAGTGCAGGCATCTTATTGCAAAAATGGAGAAGCTTGATTTGTATTCGTCAGATCTAGATCCGACAAATGTTGGTGAAATATGGGAGGCACAACATCATCACCAACTCAGGACCTATTTGATTCGCAGGATTTTGAAAACGCAGGAATAGGACACGGCAATATTACAAGTTTCAAACTAATATTACAAATGTTAGGAGTAATTCTGCACATAGGAAGAGGGAATTACTAGGAAGTTTACGTAAGAACTTCCGTTACTTTAGGTGGATGCAGCATTATCGTACACACTAAAATCCACCGCCCTGACAAGTCACTAATGGGCAAATAAGTTTTCCAGTCTCTGGCCACTTGATGTTTCAAAAACAAATTCAGCATCTGTGGAGACTTTATCATTTAGGCTTAGATGCTTGCGGTGATCAGCACACCATTCATTGTTGCGCCAGAGAACGCCAAACCTCATTACCTTGAGCACACTTGCCTCCAGAACAAAGAACCTGGCCAATGTAACCTCAGATGTGCTGCATCGGTAGTCGATCAAATCAATTTCTGTAAGATGGAGATCAAGGCATTCGATGATATTGTTATAGTGCATCACATTTTTCACTTTCTGGTCTTTTTTTATCTGTAAAAGAAGAGAACATCTTAGAGCAGCTGGCTGCATAAGATTGCCGTGTCATCAAGAGGTACCAATATCATTCGCTCATACGATAGGGTTGGCTGGCTAGTGATATTTTTTCACTCTCTCTCTCTCTCTCTCCCTCTATCTCTCTCTTTCTTTTTCCTCTCATTTAACTAGGAGCACGTGAAGAGCTTGGGCATTTGTTGCCTTCCACTATGTGGCCGATGCCATATTTCGCAAAAGTATGCCACATAATACGCATCGATGTCAAATCAAAAGATTTTGGCACCGCTCTCGTGATGTGAGAAAGTTGGCACCGCTGTGCACACAGACCCACATGTATAGACAAATCAATCAAACCAACTACACCAGCCTCTCACTCTCTGAAACAAGTGTTTTCTTATTGCCTCAGTCCTCTCTCTCTCCCATGCAGTGTTTTTTCATTGCGTGAGTTAATTTGGCACCGGAGCAAAGTAGGTGATCCAGATTGGGGCACCAGGTGAGCAATGGAGGGTCATCGATGCTAAATGCATCACAAGTGAATTTGACACATGTTTTGGCCTACATAGCCCACTTTTGTACTCCCTCCGTCCCAAAATTCTTGTCTTAAATTTGTCTAAATACGGATGTATCTAGTTACATTTTAGTGTTAGATACATCCGTATCTAAACAAATGTAAGACAAGAATTTTGGGACGGAGGGAATACTACCTCGTATTTAGTATAAAATTTTGACCATAGATTTACCTAAGAAAATGCCAATGCATGTCACTAAAAATTACACCATTTGAAATTATGTTCAAATAGGAATCCAATGATATAGTTCTTAGTGACATGCATTAACATTTTGTCAGTTAAATCTATGGTCAAATTTTGATACTACAAAATTGGAAGAGTAAACCAGGATGGAGGTAGTACTTGCCCTTAGGGTAACCATAGAGTTACTGGAGTAGTCTAAGTTACTTTCCACTATGACTAGCCTAGGCTACTATAGTATTATAGCATAAAAATGATGCAGGTGATCACGTGAGAAAAAAAATACTAAAAACATTTCTTTCGGTGCAATGCGTAGATGTAGTTTTGATTACAGTTGTGATTACAGTTTACTAACAGGAAAGAAGTTTCACCTTGATGAGTAGGTTCTCCGTGCATGGAAAGCATGTAAGGAATCCAACAACTTGATCCAGATTGGGGCCGATAGATTTTAGTGCTACGATCTTCACTGTGCACATGGACTAGGTTAAGCTTGTGGGAATAATTTTCTGGAAGACGGTTGTAAATACATCACGAAGAAATTTTAAAATGTGAATTTCAAGAAGACGGAGAAGATGATGAGTGTTGTACCTAAACGATTACGGATCCAATAAAGAGTTCGGAGAATTTGGCAGACGAGTACACCAACGCTGTCAATTTTGGCGCGTCAATGACCCTGATTTTTGTTGGACCTTCTATATCCGATACAAGCAATCTCTCAAGGAAAGACGCATTCTCAATGACCATAACGTGGAACAGCTGGAGTGATCTCTTCCCAATTGATGTCTTGTTGCGGGGCCAGTAAGACACATAAATCCATCGGAGATTCGTCGAGGCGATGTGGAGGCTAATGAACTCATGGATCTACTCAAGATGAAGGTACTCGAGTGCAGTACAGCTGCGGAGCACGTGCTCCATAGCTTTCTTCGAGATGAAAATGTCGAAGAGGTCGAGCTTCTTGAGTTGAGGGAGAAGAAGGGCGGGCGCGGCATTAATCTAGGGAAGATAGCAGGAGCTAAAGCTGGCGCGGCGCAGCGTTGGCGTGAGGCGGAGCGCGGACGGCAGCAGAGAGCGACATCGTCCAGCTTCAAAGCTGAGCTCCTCGAGCTGATCTAGGGCGGGGGATAAGAACCACTCATCGAACTTGGGTTGGACCTTGCAGTTGGTACTGAACATGCGGATGTCAAGGCGTCTGGCTGGCCCAGGGTGCGTTGAAAGGATCTTGGAGACTGCGGCCATGCGTTTGCAATCCTCGTCGCAGAAGCAGCAGTCGATAGTGAGGTTGAGGGGGGCGCAGCGCCAGAGGGGGCGCCACCGCTGGGAGAGTACGGCCGTCCGCACGACAGATTTGGTGGGGAGGAGGCCGATGATGACGAGCAGCATGTCATCGGGGAGGCTGCTGATGAAGTCCAGGCTCGCCGGATGCAGTTTTGGCTCGAGCGGCCTCCGCTTGTTGGCTGCCTCACCGTCCATCTCAACCGGCAGCGATGCTGGTGTACACGTGTGCTAGTGTGTGTTGTGTGCTGGGTGTGCGCGAGTGCGTCCTTCTGTGCATGGCGCCGCGCAGTGGTGAATTGTGCGCGAGTGCGTCCTTCGCACGCAAGAAGTTTGTCCTTAATGCGCCCTCAATTTACTAGCGTGCGGGGTGCTACCCCGAGTGGTTTCAACTTTGTTTCCTTCACCGCGTGTCAGATGGGCCTCTAGTTTACTTATTTTCACCCACTGCCACATGGGCCAGCACACCAAGATACAGAACACGAGCTGACAACGCAGCATGTGGATTGGTTGACCGGTCAACTAAACAATATACGGAGCTATACGCTGACACAATGAGCATATAATCCGTCGGTATAGAGGGTTCGAGTGAGAGGGGAGGCCCATGAGAGATAACAGAGAGATAGAGAAAGAGCTACTCCCTCCGTTCGATAATGTAGTTACAACATTTTTTTAAAGTCAAACTTTTGAAACTTTGACGAAGTTTATAAAGAAATTACTTATATCTGCAATACCAAAGATAAATGATAGTATGGAGTAAGTACATGTTGTGATGAATCTAATGATCGTTCTATATGTAAATGTTTTTCTCCACATATACCTGGTCAAACTTTTGTGAGGTTTGACTTTTCAAAACATCCATATGCTTATGGACGTGACAGAGTCCCTAACGAGAGAGAGAGAGAGAGAGAGAGAGAGAGAGAGAGAAAAGTGTGTGTGCGTGTGTGAAATAGACATGGATAACACACGATAAAAGTGGAGAAAAAGTGTGTGTGTCTTATGCAAACATATCACACATGCATCTTCGACAACGGAGGCAAGGTGAGGAGATAGTGTGTGGTTGTTTGGAACCGAGAGAGGAAGACCCATAGCACGTGGCCAAGAGGGGTCTGAAAAACAAGGGAGAGAGGTCGAGAGAGACGTACGGAGAAAATGCAGACATGGGGAGGAGAGAGTGTATGTTTGTCATAGAGAGATCCCCTGGAGATCATGATGGGACTACATGGGTGGGAGATCGAGTGACAAGGTGTGTGCGCGATAGAAGATTTCCCGAGAGATATCGAGATAGACGTATGGATGGAAGGAGACAATACGTGTGTTCCTGATGGCTAGTAAGAGATAATCATACTTAGGAGGGGGGTGCTTGCGCCTATGGACCTATTTGGATACTCTAACTCAGTTAGAGGTTAGAGTTAGATTCTAACCCTGAACTAACTCTAAGTAAAGAGGTGTTTGGATGGCAGGGTTAGATGGAGCGCGACTACGGCAAGGCACCTTCACGGGCGGTGCGAGAGGGAGGGAGGGAGAGGATGAGAAGCTTCGAGGAAGTGGGGAGGGATCTGCTGCAGGGAGAGCGAGAGAAAAAAGTGTTTATTAGTGGTCCCGAGAAGAACTAACCCAAATAAGCACCTCTTGGATGGGTTAGTTTTTTTGGATGGGTTAGATGCATCTAACCTAAACTAACCCTCCTGTTTGGATCTTTTTGGGTTAGTTGTCTCCAAACTAACCCAAACTAACTCTAACCCTTGGATCCAAACAGAGCCTATGATGGAGTGAGGGATTATGGTACTTAGGGGGGTGCGTGTCACATGTAGAGAGAACAAGGGCGGAGAGTGTTGGATGGGTCTATATGTATAGCGCGAGCGAGACATGTGTATGTGTGAACCAGGGAGATATAAGGCCAGTTTGGCTTGCGTCGTGAGCATCTTTTGCGTGGCCTGGGGTTGTGGCTGGATTTCATGCATGCTTGTTTGGTTGCTACCCTATGAAAAAGAAAACCCGCCTGGGCTGGGTTCCCTTGCACTTTAATTGGCCTGGCTGAACTCTAGACACTGCAAGTAGCCTGGCCCAAGCGACCGATTTCGAACGCCTGGCCGTGCTTGGTAGTGTGGCCACGAGGCTAACAGCAACATGGATGGATATTAGCATCAAATAATTGATGCATGGATTGATTGATGGGACGTTGATGCTTTGCCTGGCCCAGGCATGAACCAAACGCTTCAGCACCACACAAGCCTGGCCAGGCAGAAATATTTTACATCTCACGTCCACACCAGGCAGTACCGGCCATCAAGGCATGAGGGTTAGGTCATGAACCAAACTGACCAATAAAGTTTGAGAGAGATTGAGGAACCTCGATAAGGCTGAGTGGTGTGTCAGATAGCTAGGAGGGGGAAAGAGATATTCCATCCGCTTGATAATGCAGTGCATGTAAATTTTTTAGAAGTCAAACTTTGGAAACTTTGATCAGGTTTACGCAAATGTTATTTATATCTACAATACCAAAGATACAACACACAAAACTACATCTCATGGTGAATCTAATGGTATATGTTTGTCGTATTAGATGTAATTCTTTTTCTCCACGTACATGGTCAAACTTTGTGATGTTTGACTTTTCAATAAATCTATGTGCTATGGACGGAGGTGAGTGCCTGACTCGAGACAGATCAAGTGCGTGTGAAGGAGAATGAGTAAGTGTGCAAAAAGAGTATGTGTGTGAAAGAGAAAGTGACAACAAACGATAAATTAGAGAGAGTGTGTGTTTTTTCGTTTCTTATGCGAACATATCACGCATGCATCTCCGAGATGGAAAAGCGAGGCGAGGACATACACGAAGATAGCTAGTGTGTGATTGTTTGCAACGGAGAGAGACACCCCTGTAGCACATGTCCAATAGAGGTCTGGCCAACAAGGAAAAAAGGTCGAGAGGGACACATGGCTGGCAGGGACGCATGGGGAGGGAGAGAGGGTGTGTTTGTGATAGAGAGATCCCCTCGAGATCATGAGGGGACTATATGGGTGGGAGATCGAGGGAGTGCATGCGCGATAGAAAGATGCCCCGAGAGAAATCGAGATAGACCATGCACATGTTTGTGATGGAGACTAAGATTAGCTAGTCATATACATATAGCGGGGACTGCGTGTGTCTACAATTTAGTGGGAGACCATCATACTTGGCTAGCTGGGCATGAGATTGTGTGTGTGTGTGTGTGCGTGTGAGATGGAGAGAGAACGATGGAGAGAGATAGAGTTTTAGATGGCCTATCGAGTGCGAGTGAGATATGCATGTGTATATGTGACCCAGGTGGATGGAGAGTTTGAGAGAGGGGGGAAGAGCTCCGAGACGCCATAGTGGTGCGTGAGAGAGTTAGGGCAAAGAGCCAAGGAATTTGTGTGCGTACGATGAGTTCCCCCAAGATATCTAGCTTGGACTAGCTAGAGTATCATAC